>NW_028235509.1:0-8346 GCF_977035675.1 Penaeus japonicus | reverse complement strand
ATCACTCACTCACCCACTCACTCACTCACTCACTCACTCACTCACTCACTCACACACACACCCACACACACACACACACACACACACACACACACTCACACACACACCACACACACACACACACACACACTCCACACACTCTCACACTCCTCACACACACACACTCACACACTCACTCACGCCAATCACTCACACACTAATCAGCACTCACACACACACACACACACACCACAACACACACACACACACTCACAACTCAACACACACACATTCTCCATATATTGAGTAATATTCTTTTCTAAGCAATGCTGGCCGGTTCGATGTTTTTCATATGCATTGGTTTTTTTTAGTTGGATGGTTGGGTCTGACTTATTTTTATTTACATTTTCAGGAAAACGTTTGGGGGAAGGAGATCGGAATTTACTTGGAATACCATTCGAAGGATATTCAGGAAAACCAGGGTTCTCAAATGGTGATGTGTAAAAATCATTCAGAAGATCCCTTGCATAACTAATCCTCATTAGTTTCAACAAATTTGAGGAGTTAGCATTTGATCAAAAAATTTGTGCTGCTTTTATAGTACTTTTGCTCTCCTTCATTTTCCTCCCACTTAAAAACCCTTTGTTTAGTCAAAAACAAAAAAAGGGTTTTTACCGGGACTTGGTTTTTTTCACACAAAAGGGTCCGGGTTTAGTTTTGGAAATTCTGATATCCTTATCTTTTACCTGGATGGTGGTTTATTTATTAAGTAAACTTTTCAATTTATAGGGTTGTCACTGTGCCCTGCTTTTGATATCAATCAAAAAAGGAAAAAAAATTGGAAAGGCCAATTTTAAACTAAGAATTGGCAATAAATGATTTGTTTTTAAATGAAAGGGGAAATTTCCATATTAGACACCAGACATATTATAGTTGAATTTTAGCTTAGTGAAAGGATCGATTTCTCCCTCTCGATGCCGGAAAATATGTGTCAAGTACTCTTGCTAGGAATGGGGAAAATTCCTCCAAAAATATTTTTTTTTTTGGTTTCTCCCTAGGGGTTTCTGTTTTTTCCCAATTTTCCTCCTTTGAGGCCCCTTCCACTTAAAATTAAAAGTTTTTTATGATTTTTTTTTTTTTGGTTTCCCTTCTATTATTGATAGTTATTTTGTTATCTGTAAGGTTTAACAAAGCTGATTTGTTTCTGTAAAAACCCTTTTTTCCCACATTTGACATAAAAACTGGGCCCCTTTTATAAATATATGAACAAAAAACCCTTCCAAATTTTGGTGTTGTAAATAACTAAAGGGAAGAGGGCCCAGTTTCCTCCATGTGGGCTAAGGGCTGTAAAAAATAAAAGACAATAAAAGAAATACAGGCTTTTTAAAAGCCACAAAACAACACTCTCTCAATATTCTCTCTCTCTTTTTTCTTTCCTCCCCTCCCCTCTCCCCTTTTCTCTTCTCCACTTTTTTTTTCCCCTCTTTTTCTTGCTTCTTTTCTTCTGTTTTCTCTCTCTTTTTTCTCTTTTTTCGCCCCTTCTTTCCTTTTACCTTTTCAATTCCCTCCCCTCTCTATCACAAACTGATTATCTTGCCTTTTTTTTTTTTTGTCGTACTTCCCTTTCTTTTTTTTTCCCTTTTTCTTCATCCCCCCTCCCCTTTTCTCTCTTCCTCTCTCTCTCTCCTCTCTTCTCCTCTCTCTTTCTCCTTCTCATCTCTTCTCCCTCCTCTCTCTCCTCTTTCTCCTCCTTTCTCTCCTCTCTCTCTCCTCTTTCCCCCCTCTCTCTCTTTTCTCCATCTATTTTCCCCTTTTTTTTCCCCCCACCTTTTTTCTATTTCTTTTTTTTCCCCCCCCCTCTTTTTTTCTTCTTTTTTCTCTCTTTTTTTTTCATTCTTTTTCTCTTTTCTTTCTTCTTCTTTTTCTCTCTCTTTTTTCTCTCCTGCCCTTTTTATCTTTCCCTCTGTCTCCCCTCTCTCTCTCTCTCTCTCTCTCCTTCTCCCTCCTCCTCTCCTCCCTTTCTCTCTCCCTCCTCTCTCCCTCCCTCCTTTCTCTTCTCTCTCTCCCCTCTCTCTCTCTCCTCTCTCTCCTCACTCTCTCTCTCTCTCCTCGCTCTCTCTCTCTCTCTCTCTCTCCTCTCTCTCTTTTTCTTCCTTTTCTCCCACTATTTTTCTCTTTTTTTTTCCCTTTTTTCTATTTCTGTCTCTCCTTTTTTCCCACCTTTTTTTTTTTTTCCTCCTCCTCTCTTTTTTCCCCAGTCTTTTTTTTCTTTCTCCCCCTTTCTCTCTTTTTTCTTTTTTTCCCCAGATTTTTTTTTCTTCCCCCCCTTCTTTCCCCTTTTCCCCTTTTTTTCCTCCTTCCCTCTCTCTCTCTCCTCTCTCTTCCCTTTTCTCTCCTCCTCTCCCCTCTCTCCTCCCCTCTCTCTCTCCCCTCTCTCTCTCCTCTTCTTTTTTTTTCATCACCCCCACCTCTCCCTCTCTTTTTCCCCTCTCTCTCCTTTCCCCTCCTCCTTTCTCTTTTTCTTTTTTCTCTCTTTTTCCTCTCTTTTTCTTACTCTTTCTTCTTGCTCTTTTTCCCGCTTTTCTCTTCTTTTCTCTCTCTCTTTCTCTCTCTCTTTTCCTCTCTCTTTTCTTCTCTATTCTCTTCTCTTTCTCTCTCTTTTCTCTCTCCTTTCTCTTTTCTCTTTCTCTCTATCTCTCTCTCTCTCCTTTATCCTCTCCCTCTCTCTCTCTCTCTCTCTCCTTCGCTCTCTCTTTCTCTTTCTTTCTCTCTCCTCTCTTTTCTCTCCTCTCTTTCTCTCTTTCTCTCTCTCTCTCTCTCTCTCTCTCTCTCTCTCTCTCCTCTCCTTTTCCCTCTGTTCTTTCTCTTTTCACTTAAACCTTTTCTCTTTGTTTCCTTTTGTTTTCTCTTTTTTTCCCTTTTTTTTTTCTCCTATCCATCCACCCATCTATCTATTTTTTTCTCTCTATCTGTCTACTTTTCTCTCTCTCTCTCTTCCTTTTTCTCTTTTTCTCTTTCCCCTGAAACCTGTTCTACTCCTCTGTTCTCTCTCCTCTCTCCTCCTCTCTCTCTCTCTCTCCTCCTCTCTCTCTTTTCTTTTCTTCTCTTCTTTCCCCTTTCTTCCCTTCTTCCTCGCTTCCTCTCTATTTATCTTTCCCCTCTTTTTATTTCTTTTTCTCTCTATCTTCTTTATATATCTTTTTCTCTCTCTCTCTTTTTTTCCTTTTTTTTTTTCTCTTCCCCTCTTTTCGTTTGGGTTTTTTAAAACTTATGGCACACCTCTGTTTTTTTAGTCTTCTCTGACCCCGGGAAAATTTTTAGGGATGAGTCTATATAAATATACTAAAGATTGATTTGCAAAAATTTGGGTTTTTTTGCTAAAAAATGGATTTTAAACCCACATCTCATTAAAAAGGTCACATACATATTGATTGCTTTTAACCTTGCCTACTCCCCCAAAAAACCAAGGGCTAAAACCAACTGGGCAACCGCGAAAAATGGGGGCGGGAGGGTTTGCTCTGTCCCCCTGCGGAACTACCAAATAATTTTTTTACCAATCCATCATAAATGCAATTTTTGGCGGGATTTTGGGAACCGGACTCTAGACCTGCGCATTACACCCGTAATATTTTATGACTGCGTGTCCTTCAACAATCCGAGTCGCATCATGGCAAAATGTTGCCTAATGGGTGCCGCATGTATGTCTTGAACCCGTACGAAATGGGTTAATATTCAAAGAGGACCGAGTTTGCAGAGAACATGCGAATTTTTTTTTAGAATTACTACAAGAGAATTAGTCTTTAAAATGAGGTATGAGATTTATTGGTCGCAAGTGTGCTTATGGGAAAGGGCTGGTACATAACAAACTGGGGAAAATGGACGGGTAGCGACGGGGACAAAAATTTGGCTACAAACAATGGGGAAGAGAAAAAGGGTAAAAAAGATACAAACGAGATAGATAGGTCAACAGTCAAAAAACAAAAAAGGGCATACATCAAATAAAGAAAGACAAAAAAAATATGAGCAAAGAGAAATTCTTAGTCATCGGGCGGGCGGAAACGCGGGGTGACATCTTTTTGAAAAGGGAAGGCTTTACTTTGGGAAATTTTTCCCGATGGGAAATAAAAGGGGAGATAGGAACATGGGTTTGGATGGTATTAAGAATATGCTGCACAAACAACTGAAAGGTCCTTGGATTAAGGTGATAGGGGGCAAATGAGTTTTTGTTTTTTTAAAAAATTTTTTTAACAAAAAAAAAAAAAAAGTGACATTAAAAACGTTAAACGGGAAATAAAGTTTTGTCGGGAAAAAAAGGGTCAAAGCATTGAGAGGTTTAACTATAACTTTATGTAAAAAGACGGTTTATTTTTTTTAAAATTGTTTTTGTGTATTTTGTCCGACCGGGAAATTGGGGGGGTAAAAAGAGAAAAGGTACTGAAACTTTACTGAGACACAATAACTACAAATTTTTAACTGTTTTCATTTTCATACTTGGGTTTAGGTTTTTCTTTTTCTGATTTTTTATTTTTTTTTTTTTTTAATTATTTTTTTATTATTTTAATTTTTTTTGTACAATGGCAAAGACACTTGAGGCTTCAGAAATTTTTGGGAGGGTTTGATAGAACGATTAAGTTTTTTTTGGGATTTTAATTGAGACAGTTTATCTTTTTGTTATTATTTTTAATTTTTTGATTTAGAAGTTTTTTTTTTTGCTTCTATGGTTTAAAAGTTTGATCCATATTACTCTTTTTGTACTTAAAAAGGGTTTTTTTTGGTCTCAACCATCGTTACTACCAACGCTACTAAACCTAGTTTTGAAAAGTTCTTTGAAATAATAGAATAATGAGATACGTGATAGAAAAAATGATAATATGTAAAGGGATTTGACAACAAAGAAAAATGGGGGAAAAAATTTTTTTTTATTTTTGTAAGTTATTAAATGGAATTTCAATATGATAGAGGCTTGAAAAATAATGTTGTGGAAATAAAATGGACATTAATTGCCAATGAATGTTTAAAAAACGATTATTTGCCATTGGCTCAATTTTTCACTACTTTATTTGCACTTTATTTTACTGGTTTGACTGCTCTAACCTTTTCTGTTCTTGGGCTCTCACCTTTGTGTTTCTGAGGGGTTTATTTTTTTTTTTCGATAGTTATATTGAATGTTTATGTTATTTTTTCTATCTGGGGGGGGAGTTGGGGGTGTAGTATAGATATAATATATAATATAAAAATTTTTATAATTATATATATAATTTTTAAAAAATTTTATATATATATAAAATATATAAATTTTAATATTTATATTTTAAATTTTTTATGATAAATATTATGTATGTAATAATTTATTTAATTTTATTATAATATATAATATAATATTTTTATATGTATGTTAATTATGTAATATTTATTATATATTTTTTTTAAAGTTAGTATGATATTGAATATATGTTTATAATTATATAAGTATGTTATATATATAATATTTATATATATAAAATATAAATTTTATATAATTTTATTTTATTTTTTTATATATTGTGTGTGTGTTTTGTGTTTTTGGGGTAAGTAATATATTATATATATTTTTATATATAAAATATATATATATATATATATTTTATTTATTATATATATATTTATATATATATTATAATATTATTATTATATATATATAAAGTGTGGTGTGTGTGTGTGGTATAATATAATTTATATATTATTTATATAATATATATATATATATTATATGTAATGTGTGTATAATTATATATATATATATATATATTTTATTATATTTTATATAAATTATATTTTGTATAGTGTAATATAGATTATATAAATAATTTTTATTATAAATTTTTTATATACTTATATATACACCACACACACACACACCGCACTTATATATATATATAGATATATATAATATATTATATATATATATAGATATTTTAATATAAAAACAACATACAACATACATACATACATCCCATATTATATATACTAAATTTATAAAATATATATATATACATACATATATATATCATACATTTTATATTATGTAATGTAATTTTATATTATATTTATATATAATATATAATTTTTATATATATATATATATATATTTATTTTTCATACACTTACATACATATATATATATATACATAATATAATATATTTATATATAATATATAAAATTTTATATTTATAATATATAGGTGTGTGGTGGTGTGGGGTTTGTATATATATATTTTATATATTTATTATATATATATAATATATAATATATTTTATATATATATATATACTATACATTATATAATACTAAAAAAATTTATTATATATATATATATAGATGATAGATAGATAGAAGATAGATTGATGATATATTGTATATGTATATGTATTTATATATATATATTTTATATTTATATTTTATATGTTATATTTTTATATATTTGTATATGTTTTTTAATATATTTATATATTTTGTATATAAATTTATATATAATTATATATATATTTTATTTTATATATATATATAAATATATTTGTGTGTGTGTGGGGTTTCTTTATGATAATATATATATTATAATATAAAATTTTTATAATAATTTTTTTTTAAATATAAATAATATATTAATTTTTAATTTTACTTTTTATATTTATTATATAATATATATATTATTTTTAAATATATAATATATGTGTGTGGTGTTTGTTTATGTAATTTATAAAAATTATATATATATACATTATATAAAATATTTTAAATTTTTTATATAATAATGTCAGGAGGTAAGATTTGTATTTCATTTTTAACCCTTCCGGGACCGGGGGATAAAGGAAACACCTCACCCCTCAATTGCATCAAAAACACAAATGGTGTGCCCCCGTCTCGGGGATTTAGCTTTTGTCACCGGGGAGGGCATCTCAAAATAGGTTTAAAATATATCTATAAAAATAAAAATAAAAAAAAAAAAAAAAAAAAAAAAATATATAAAGTTTAAAATTTATTATATTTTAATTTCCCAATTTTATAAAAAGAAATGAAAACATAAAAAATGTGACATTTTGGGAGTAGTGTGGTTTGGTGTTGGTGTGTGGGTGTGTGATTTTTGGTATTGTGTGGTCTTGATGTATTATATATTATTATAATATATATATATATATTTTTATATATATAATATATATATTTATAAAAATAATAATTTTAAAACATTTATATATATATTAATTATTATATATATATATATATATATATATAATATATATATATATACCATTTTATATTTTATAATTTATTTATATAAAAATATATATATTTTTTATATATATACACCCTATACAAAATTTTTAAAAATAAAATATATATTTTAATAATTTTAATATATTTATATATATATATATTTTTTTAAAAAATAACTTATATATATATATATATATTTATATATATAAATATATATATTATATATATATATTATAATATTGGGGTGTGGTGTGTTGGTGTATATATATTGTATGTATTATTTTATATATAATATATATATATAAATATATATTATTAATATATATATATGTATATAATGTTATATATTATTTTTTTATTATATATATATATATTTTAAAATGTTAAATATATATATATATATATATATTTATATATATATATATTATGTATATTATATATTTTTAACATATATATACATTTTATATATGTATTATATATATATAATATATAAATAATATTATAAAATATATATTATAATACATAATATACATATATTTTTTAATATATATATTATAAATTATTTTATATTATATATATTATTTTTATATAAAATAGATATATATATATATTTTTTATTATGTATATATATATATATATATATATTATGTAATATATATATAAATATATATATATAATTTTTTATATATATATGTATATTAAAATTATATTTTTATATATATATATATATAAATATTACATAATATCATTCACACACATATGTACACATTTCCACTTTCACTCTCTTTCATGCACCAACACATTCATTCCCTCAATCACCACACAAAACCCGACACGAAGTGTGAGAGGCGCGCGGGAACATGCCCCATAATCCATAAATATGTTCAAAAAATTCAAAGGTATCTGAGAGGAAATGAATGAATGTTTGTTTTTGGGGGATGCTTTGAAGATTTTTTTGTCAGGGGAACTGCAACAGTGTAAATGCAAACAAAGAAAATGTGCTATTTGCTACCGGGGTCATTTCTTACTAGGGCGTATCTTTTAAATGTACCGGGATTACTCATTATAGATTATTTATTAAAAAAGTAAGGAAATATTGTGGGGCCTTTTAGGTA
>NW_028235508.1:0-13587 GCF_977035675.1 Penaeus japonicus | reverse complement strand
ATAACATCCAGGGTATCACCAAGCCCGCCATCCGTCGTCTGCTACGCCGCTGGAGGTGTCCAAGCGTATCTCTGGTCTCAATCTACGAAGAAACCCGTGGTGTCCCAAGGTATTCCTCGAGACACGTGATCCGACTGACGCCGTCACCTACATCCGAGCCCGCCAAGAGGAAGACCGTCACCGCCATCGACGTCGTGTACCCCAATCATGCGCCAGGGCCGCACCCTGTACGGTCTTCGGCGGGTAAGCGTTTCACCGAGCACGACAACAACAACAACAAACCACCAAACACAAAAAACCTTGGACCGAATTTTCAGGTCCAAATATCTTTTTTACAGATAAAGGTTTGATCGTAACCAACGAATAAAATAGTGTATAGTGAATAAAAGTAACATGGCTTGTAATTTAACCTTTGGCCATCTATTTTGTATATAATATTCGTTAATTATCGCCTTTCTTCTGTGCCAACACCTAACAGATATCCTTATCATGTTTTAAGGGTACTCAAATTAACAGTCCTTCAACGAAAGTAACATATCAAAGATCGTACTAATTGGCCACCTTATCTTTTTTTTTTTAATTTTTCTTAGTTTTTCCATGCCTTCATACGATGCATCAATAGAACCACTAAAATACTGCTCACTTGCTTCTTTTACACCTGTAATACAAATAAACTATATCGTACACAGGAGCCATGTTCACCCCATTCTTTCCTCAGCAATATTACTGTCCTAAATAGTTATACTCATAACAACACAGAGTTCTACCACTTAGTAAACACACAGATAAATCATCCCTGCCAGTAAAACTATCCGTGTCGATAGATAGATAGACATATATATAATATGGGTGTGTATATATATATAAAATATATATATAATAATATTATATATATAATATATATATATATAATACCTACATATATAGTACATAACTGTAGATATAATAGATATATATAGATAGCCACATACACAATATACTTATATATATATTATATATAATGATAAGACTATGTACAGTTCAATCTATATCGAGATCCATGTCTACATATACAATATATTATATATATCTCTTTTAGTTATATATATATTCTATATCGTATACGTTAATATATTTAATATATTATATATATACATATATATATAATAATATAGATATATATATATATACTATAATGACAATATATCTTACATATATATATATATTTATTATTTTATATCTATCAGGATACATATTATATATTATATACATATAGTATAATTCTATATATATATTATAATCCGATATTATATATATATTAATACATATGTCTATAGTATAATAGTTTGATATCAATATTATATATATATTATAAAACCACTATTCATATAATCACAGATGTCTGTCCTGTCTGTCTACGTCTGTCTACACACACGACACACACACACACATACATATAAATATGAGAGAGACACACATACATATAAATATGAGAGAGACACACATACATATATGAGAGAGAGACACACACATACATATATGAGAGAGAGACACACACATACATATATGAGAGAGAGACACACACATACATATATGAGAGAGAGACACTACACATACATATATGAGAGAGAAAAATAATGCCTTTTTTTTCACTTCTTTGGTCTTATTTACGCACGTTATCATTATGAACTTATGTATTATTTATCATTCATTTTATTTATTATTTGGATGCGCGTATTGGATGGCTGTTGAGGTATTGGTTACCGTTTTGTTTTTTCTCTTGTTCTTCTTTTAAATCCAATTCCGGACCCAAGCACAATATAACACTTGTTTTCTTCTTGTTCTTCTTCTTTTCCCCCCTCGTATGAGCGTATGCACAGAACGGCTGTTTCTTGATTTGTTTTTATTTATATTTTCTTTTTCTTTTTGTTTCTTTCTTTCTTACCGAACCGAACGCAATAGCGCACAATTCTATTTTATTCATGTTTATTTTTTCACTAATGAATCCTTTATTATAATTTTTTTCATATAACTTTACGTAACGCGGCAGCACATAATTATTTTGTATTTATTTATTTACTTATTCATTTATTTTTAACCTAACCTAACGCTGTAGCACACGATTATTTTATTTAATTTTTTTTTTTTTTTTTTTTTTTTTGGGGGGGTATCCTAAACTAACGCTATAGCACACGACTTTTATTGTTATTTTTTTTTTCTTGTTTTCTAATTTGGGAACCTAACCTAACGCAATAGCAGACCAATATTATTTTTTTATTTGATTTTTTTTTTTTTATTTTATTTTTTTCTTTTGTAACCGGAACCTAAGGCAATAGCGAGTCACAAGAACACAATAATATTTTATTCCATGTTCACTTTCCCAACCACTGCGTGGGTGGGTGGGGTGGGTGGGTGCTGTGCGTGCGTGCGTAGTGCGTGCATAGTATAAGGCCGTTGTTTTATTTTCTTTTATTTTTATTTATTAATATATATATTTTGCCGTTGAGTTCTCATTGTTTTATAATATTATTACCATTTTTTCTTTCTTCTTCTCCTCCTTCTTTTTCCTTTTTTCGTGTGTATGTGCCGTGTACGCGTGATGTGCTTGTGCGTGTGTGTGTGCGGCTGTTGCTTTCTCTATAAGAGCATTTTCTGATATTTTCTACTTTTTTCGAGCATGGCCTTTGAATTATTCCATATGGTTAGTGTTACTGTTATCCCGTGCCGTGTGCACGTGTGCGTTGTGCTTGTAATTAGCGGCTATAGGTAGAACTAAGCAATTTGCATGTGTGGGTGCGTGTGAATGCGACAAGTTAGGCTTTTATTTGATTGGATTTGACTTTTCTTTTTGAGTGCGTGTGCGTGCGTGCGTGCGTGCGTGCGTGCAGGTGTGTATGTGAGCAGGTGTGTATGTGTGCAGATACCTATGCATGCAGGTGCCTACGTCCGTCTATGTGTGTGTGTGCAGGTGTGTATGTGTGTGTGTGTGCAGGTGTGTATGTGTGCAGATATCTGTGCATGCAGGTGCCTACGTCCGTCTATGTGTGCAGGTGTGTATGTGTGCAGATATCTGTGCATGCAGGTGCCTACGTCCGTCTATGTGTGCAGGTGTGTATGTGTGCAGATATCTGTGCATGCAGGTGCCTACGTCCGTCTATGTGTGCAGGTGTGTATGTGTGCAGATATCTGTGCATGCAGGTGCCTACGTCCGTCTATGTGTGTGTGTGTGCAGGTGTGTATGTGTGCAGATATCTGTGCATGCAGGTGCCTACGTCCGTCTATGTGTGTGTGTGTGCAGGTGTGTATGTGTGCAGATATCTGTGCATGCAGGTGCCTACGTCCGTCTATGTGTGCAGGTGTGTATGTGTGCAGATATCTGTGCATCCAGGTGCCTATGTGCCTATCTATGCATGCATGCATGCACGTGGACGTGCGCGTTGTGTGTGTGTGTGTGTGTGTGTGTGTGTGTGTGTGTGTGTGTGTGTGTGTGTGTGTGTGTGTGTGTGTGTGTGTGTGTGTGTGTGTGCATTTATTCATTGCATGCATTTTACTAGATGAATGTGTACGTTTTGCATGGCGTGTACGTGTGCGTGTGCATGTCACTAGTAGTGCCTACAGATATCATGTGCGGCTTAGTTGTTTATTCACTGTTTGTTCATCCAATCATTATATGAGAGTTTGGTAGGGAGGGAGGTGTATGCAAAATTGCTTTCCTTACTTTGGTTCATTATTGAGAGTGAGTGAGTCTGAGTGAGTGAGTGAGTGAGTGAGTGAGAGAGTGAGCATCCCCATATTTGATAATATGTACAGCATTTTTCCTCTGACAAGTGGAATAAATAAGTGTGAAACTCAAGTATGGCTAAGAAATTAAACATGTACGTCTCTCGATGTCTTTTTTTGTTGTTTGTTTGTTTCATTTTTGTAAGCGAGTGAATATCGTCGGCGGCGTCGGCGATTCCAGCATTTTTCTTGCTGGTTGTTTTGTCGGTTATCGACCTAAGGGCCAGGTAATTACAAGGAATGCATTCTAAACATTGTGGCCGATCCTCTCTATCTATGTATCTATCTATCCATCCATCTATCTGTGTAATGCCTGCCTCGTGTCGTGTTTTCATTTATTCATTCATCGTCGGTCGTCGCAAACCAATTTGCATGTGTGGGGAGTGGGGAGGGGGAAACAGGAGGAGGGAGAGGGGTTGGCCACCTCTATGCCTCCCTCCCTTCCCTTTTCCCTCCCTGTTCCCTCCCTGTTCCCCCCTCCCTCCCTTCTTCCCTCCCTCCCTCTCCCCACACTTGCATAGAGGTGGCTAACCCCTCTCCAAGTGTGGGGAGAGGGGGGAACAGGCCACCTCTATCATATTATAATTGACTATGTGTTTGTTTGTTTGGCTTTTAGTATGTAGGCAACAACAAACCACTGGTGTAGTTACGATGGTATAATGGCAATTGGGAGGGAGTGAGTGAATGAGTGACCTCTTTCCTTACTAGAGTGAGGTTTATTATTACTATTATTATCATTATTATTATTATGTCGCCGTTGTTTCTATCAAGCTTGAAAGGAATTGCCCTTGGTTGGTGATTTAGTTATCTTGATACTTGTGTGTGTGTCTGCGTATATGCATGTGCATGCATGCCTGTCTCTCTTTATTTCATGTATGCATGCAGATAAGGTAAAACTCAGTCAATCAATGAGTCAGTCAGTCCAGTCAGTCAGAGTGCAAGTGTGATGGATAATACTTTGAATTGTTTGATTTGATTCGTAAGTGTATGTGTGGTGATCCGGAGAAAAGATGCGTGCTTGCTAGATTGATTGGTTGCTAGTTCGTTTGTTTGTTTGTTCGTTCGAGTAGGGTCCAAGAAAACGCAAGTGGAATAGCCATTTTTCCTAGCTTTGCTTTGCCTTGCTTTGTTTGCTCTGTTTCGTTTCGTTTCCTTTGCGCGAGCTCTCATCAATGTTAACTCGTAGCTACTAATTGTTGTCTGTCTGTCTGCGTATGTGGTTGTATGTATGTTGGGACATGTGAGAAGAACAAGAAATTCAAAAGACAGTTTGCTTGTTACAAGGAGTTCCAGAGGATAGTAAATCAAGAAACAAGCCAACGTTTATTTGATCTCAGTATATGTTAGGGGCAAAAACAAATGTAGGCAATAGTAGTAGTAGTCGTAGCAGTGTCGATGGTATTAAGAATGTAACAAGTAGTACAATGATAATGAATAAGAGTGTAGGCCCATTTCATGTTCAAGAGTCAAGGGGCGAGACAGTGAGAAACGATACATGCATGTATGCATTTACAAGTGTAAAGTCGATTTATTACAAAAACTAAAACAAATGAATGAATGAATGACTAGAAATGAATGTTGGTTCGCGGTCTATTGAATGGGAGAGAGAAAGAGAGGAGACAGAGAGGGGGGGAGGGTGGGACGGAGTGGAAAAAAGGGGGGGCAAGTGAAACAGAGAAAGAGATGGAAACAATCTATGTATGTATGTTGAATCAGACAGGCACAGTTTGCTACAAGGGATATATATCAATAATATTACGATACCTGGAGTGACTGACACACAAAAGTGATTGAGAGTAAAATAGCCACTGAGTATGAGCACGAAGTAGTAATAATCATTGAATTTGATTTGGTAGAGGAAGATAAAAATGTACGTGCAAGAAAGAGAGAGAGAGAGGAGGGAGGAAGAAGGACCACTGCCAGCCAGCCAAGCCCGGGGTAGATAAGGAGGGGAGGGATCGGGTTACAAACTGAAAATAAAATTCGATCAGTATTTAGCTAGTTATCAGTACCAAACATTCACTGAAAACCCACTCACTCACTCTCTCATGAAAAACACTCGAATTCCTCTCCCTCTCTCTCACAAACAAAATCACCACACAAAGGAACACACAAAAACTATAAAAACTCAAATTCAACACTGAAACAAACAGTCCAAACAAACAACAATCCCACACAAAAAGACAACAAGAAGGAATAAAGAAACAGAGTCCAGTGAAAAACACGTAGAAAAAGAGCAAAAACGCAAAACTCACTCAACAATCAAACGTACCTTACTCAAACAAAAAAAACATACCAACATTAACTAAACTAAACAACAAAAACTGAGTCAAAAACAAAAACAAGCAAAAAACACACAAAAAAACAATCTCACTCAGCTCACTCAACAAACAATACAGTACAATACAATCCAATCCATTTCTCATTTCATATTTCATACACAAGCAACATTCAACTTGAACTTTGCTCTTGCCTCGGTGAGGCCTATGCGCGCCCCGACCAGCCGTCGGACAAACAGAAATCGACCTTCTCCCCTATATCTCAAAGAAACACAAAAGGGGTGTACTAAACACTAGACCTTATTCACTAACCAGCTAAATCCATAACAAACATTAACCAAATCACTGCACATCGCTTCAACTCTCGGACAAGTAATAAATGGACATTCTTCTCTTCTACACAATATCTCCACAATATAAGTGTCCTTATTCACATTCACAAAATAATGGATGCTAAATCCAACTCAAACTACCCAACTGCTCTAGTTAGCATGACCTCATTTTGATGAGAACACATCACACACACATCACCCTCCCTTAGAGATGGCTGCTGGCTGTTTCATATGCTTGTCAATCGTACTAGAAATCAAAAAAAAGACACATACCAGTTATCCTTCTTTAAACGAACTATCTTTTTCCTAGACTTGGCATGTTTATTATGATATTTTGTAAATATGCAGCAGATGAAAATTTTCATAGTTCTCATTAATAAAGACTCTTCGCATATCTTTCACTTAAAATCATCCTAACGTTAAAAGAACATGCTACCAAATTAACTTGATAGATGAAAATAGCCAGACTTTGTCTCATGAAAGAAAAGCAAGATGTGTCACTACATCAACTGGGGGGAATATTTTTCACATTTTAATCAAGAAAAAAAGATGCTAAATCATATGAAAAAGGACATCTTTATGAAAGCATACTATGCAAAAACTGATATTGGCGTGTTGTGTTTATGTTAATTATTTTTTTATTTTTTTTTAATTTTATTTATTATTATTTTTTTTCTTTCCACATGATATACAAACAAGAGAAAGACGAAACATGAAAACTGACAAATTGTTGGAAGCCATACGCCTAAGAAACCACTGTTATTGTGTTCTTCGCATTAAATGTATGAATTTTATTATTTTAAATTGTGTGTGTGTTGTGTTTTGTTTTTGTTTTTTTTTTCTACAAACATCATAGACCCCACAAAAAGATGACACAACCTATGAAACTGATAAGTCATTGAAAGCATAGTTACAATACATCATCATCATCATCATCAATTATTTTCATCATTAACATTATAATAATCATTTCTTGTAAGATATTTTACACTAAACATTATTGTGAAACAGTAATAATTGTATTTCATGATGTGTTGTGTGTTGTGTGGTGGACTAGAATTAAGTTTTTACATTATCCTCTGATGATTCTCAACGAATGGTTATGTCATCCATGGTTCATAGATAAATAGACATAAACTCACACACACACACACACACACACACACAATTCTCATCTTTTTTGTGCCGCTCTTCTCTCTTTTTTCTCCTCTCCTTCCCATATCGTGTGTGATGTAGACATAGATACAGATAGATAGATATATAGATAGGTAAAACTAAAATACATTTAACCATATATATCCACAAGAGTTCAAGTCCATTTTGAACATTGTATTCTGTGATAATCTCTTTAAATCAATGTAATTCTACATAATAAATACATTGTAAGTTAAAGCAAACTGTTGGCACCTTAGTGCTCTTGTTTCATGCATTTCCTGTTTTTTCATTATATCTGTCAACATATCTCGTAAAACTTGTAAACCCTTTATGCACACTGGCTAGGAACACTGTATTTTGCAATAACTCTGGTACAAATCAAATTATATCCTTGGTTTTATTGATTCAGATCTTTTTTCTTTTTTTTTCTTTTTTCCTCCTCTTTCTCTCTCTTTTCATTTCTAACATATCCCCAAGATTTTCAATTATATTATGAATTTTTAGTATTAGGAATATTGTAATCTGATATTATTCTTTGTCTTTCTAAACAACAGATATTATCCTTTTTTTTCCATCCGTTTCATTCTTTGTGCTTAAAACATGAGTAGATTAAGGAGTAAAATAGTTAGGATAACCAGAATAGTTAAACTAAATGAATTAAAACATATTTTTTTTGGCATATTCTCTTTATTTATTAAAATAAACAACATAACATAACCATAACAAATGTCAACAGGAGCTAGTTAATAAGATCCAAAGAGTTTAAATGCACTATAAAACAACAATCAAATTCAAAGTGCACAGAAAATCAAATGCATAACAAAGCATTAGAAATTTTAAAAAGGTTTGACAAAGGTTGTCATGCATCCCATCATAATAGAGTGTAAAACAGAGTGGTAATGAAATGTTTGTTTGTCAAAGTATACAGTTACTAATGAAAACAGCAAAATTATTATATTTACTGATTAAACAAACAATAGTTTCTAGCATTGTATAATAAGCACACAGGATGCAAAGTAAACCACAATAGATATACAAATAGGTTTAAAATACAGATAGTTATATCAGATATGAGTTAATCCAGCGAACTGGCTTTGAACTTTTTTTTTCATAACATATATACAAGTAGTACTTAAAACAAAAGAGGCCTTTAAATCCCTTAATAAAAACCGAAGCCACTGTATATAAAGGTACTTTCAAGATCTATATTACCATTTAATAAATGACAAAAAAAAAATAAGAAATAACACAAAAAAAAGCATATCCTTTTCCTTTCATCATCTTGCTATATCCACAGTGTCTCTTACTGATTAACATTTATTTAAACCATTCACCTTGCGGCCCCTCTTAGCTCCTACCGATGCATGATGACATTGGTTCATTCCGCTGCACCTGAAACATTGAACGTTACTATTTCTCCCACCTTACACTCTTCCTTGTTCTCTGTACATATTTTCCAGTGTGGACATTGCACATTAATAAAAACGCAAATTCCTCATCTAATAAATTATAGAACTATCTGATAACATTTAAAATCTTAGAGTGTAAGGCTATATGCCTTATCCATGCATGAATATATAACATGTCCAATATCTTCTCTATCATAGATAATAGATAGAGAGATTAGTAGAGATAGATAGATAGATAGATAGATAAGATATGATAGATAACATAGATAGCAATAGATCAATATGATAGATTAGATTAGATAGATAGATAGACTAGTAAGATCTGATCATAGACATAGATAGATAGATAGACATCATATAAATAGTTATTATTAAATCATATAAATAAATATATATAAGCTATGCGATTTACATCTGCCTAGCATGTATAGACATGTATACATGTATATATATGTGTGCATTAAATCATACATAAAATATTTTCATAGATGTTTTTTCTTTATTGTTTATATTGTTAGACTTCTTACAACATAAGACACAAGTAAATGACTTAATAAACTAGAAGAGGCCTTCTTAAATCCTTTATATAACTGAAGCCATTGTCTATAAGGGTAACTTTGCAATATTGCTATTTTCCATATTAAATAAATTACAAAACTAAAATAAGAAAGACACATTCAGACAAGCATTCCCTTTTTCCATCATCTCCTGCTATATCAAACAGTGTGACCTCATCTAACACACGTAACCAATTTATTTAAACATTACAATTTGTTGGCCTTTGATCTTCCATGCAGTGAATGGACATTGGGTTCATCCCTATCCGCTCACGACTGAAAACATGGAATTTATTAGATCACCACAGCTTTTCTTAGGTACACTTTTCAGTTTTCTTTAATACTTGTCCTATTGCTCATCATATAAAAATATATATATATATTATATATCATATTACATAGATTTGGCTAATTATTGTAGTAAGGGTGTAATGGACAAATTCCAATTTAATTATTTATAAACTATCAATACATTTCAAATCTTAATAGTGAGGCTAGGCTTAACCTTCGCAGCCATTATCTATTGTTAACTCTAACCAGCTTGAACAATTAATGTCAAAATAAGTCAGTAGTAAAATAACATGTAAAAAAATGTAAGAAACAAGATGCAACATGTCAATTTAGTAATAATCATAATCCTACATCATTATATTTAACTATAATTAACAACTAATTAATATATGTTATTTATTATATTTTCTTTATTTTATTCTTAAAAAAAAAAAAAAACAAAACAAAAAAAAAAAAAAAACTATAAAAAAAAAATAAAAAAAGATAAAAAAAAAGAAAGTGGCACATATGGTATTAGATACTATTTTAATGATTATTGTATTGATAAGGGCAGACGATCACACAATATTACATACAAATATCCATACATTATCTAAAACAAACTGCAAATATATATATTATATATATATACTCATATATATATATATATATATATATATATAATATATAAATATATATGTATTATATATATATAATATATAACATATTATACATTATATATATATATATATATAATATATAAATATATATTACATATTTATATATTTATATATTTATATATATATATATATATATATATATATATATATTTGCAGAAATTTTTTAATAAGTATGATATATATAATATGTTTTCCCTCTGGCCTTACAATACATAATGATTAAACTATACTAATACCAGTGCTGCAATATTAAAGTCGAAAAATAAAAAAAAATAATAAAGTTTGATTATGATGTTATTAATCCCTTTTTTGCATAATTTTTTCCATTTTTACTGTTATTTACAAAATTATTGACATACTTTAAAAGCTGGTATTTAAACAAAAAAAAATGTGTGTAAATTGGGACTGACTATTGGGGTAAATATATATAAATATATAAATATATATATATATAATATAAATAAAAATAAATATATAAATATATAAAATATAATTATATATATAAAAATAAATAAAATTATATATATATATATGTATATAGGGTATATATATTATAATAATATAACATATAATATATATATATATATAAATAAAAAATATAAATATATATATATTTATATATATAATATATATTTGCAGTTGTTAAAAAAATGAAGGGATATTTATAATATGTGTGACGCGGGCCTTACAAAACAATAATCTTAAAACATACTAATACCAATACTGCAAATATTATAGTTGTAATAATAGTAAAAAAATGATTGATTATGATATTACTAAATACATGTTGCAAAAATTGTTTTTTTCCCATTTTACATTTATTTACTATTTAATTCCAAAATGTTAGTTTTTTTAGGTTAAAAATAGAAAAATTGCGTAAGCATAGCCTCACTAAAATTTGAAATTTTAATTGATAGTTTTAAAAAAATTTAAATTGGAATTTGTCCTTTTACCCCTTACTACAATAATAAAAATTTCTAGTAATAATGTATAAATTATAATATATATTTTTAATGATGAGCATGGGCACACTATTAAAGAAAACTGAAAATGTACAAAAAGGTGGGATCTAATAAATTCCATGTTTCAGGGAGCGGATAAACCCCAAAAGTCATCACTGCTGGATAAAAAGGCCAACAAGGTAAGTTTAAATTAAGTTACAGTAAAACACTGTGGATATAGCAGGAGAAGGGAAAAGATGCTTTCTTAGTTCTTTCTTATTTTATTTTTGTAATTATTTAAGGAAAAATAGAAATATAAAATACCTTTAATAGACAAGGCTTCAGTTATTAAAGATTAAACCCCTTTTGATAAGTATTACTGTGTCTTATGTTGTAAAAACAAAAACAAAAGAAAAAACATCATAATTATGTAAATTTTTGCACACAAAATAATACAAGTTTACATGAAACATATATGCAGATGTAAATGCATACTTTATAATATTTAATATATATAAATAAATATATACTGCTACTATCTATCTACTATGCATCTATCATCTATCCTATCATCTATCTATCTATCTATCTACTATCTATCTATCTATCTATCTATCCTAAACTATCTATCTATCTATCCTCTATCTCTCTATCACTATCATATAGAAGAAATATTGACATGTATATATCATGCAGGGTAAGCATAAACCCACCCTAAGATTTTTTAAAGTATCGATAGTCTATAATTTATTAGATTGGAAAATTTTGGGTTTTTTTTATTTTGCAAGTCCACACTGAAATGGGGACAAGAAATTTTATGAAATAGTAAATCCCAAAGGGTTTTAGGTGAGCGGAAATGACCCAAGTCATCCTGCATGAGAGCAAAAAGCCAGCAAGGTAATGTTTAAATAAATGTTTCAGTAAGACACTGTGGAAAATAGCAAGAGATGAAAAAAAAAGGGAAACTTTTTTGTGTTATTTCTTATTTTAGTTTTGTCATTTATTAATGGAAATAAGATTTGAATGTAAACCTTATAGACAGTGGCTTCATTATTATTAAGGGGTTTAAAGGCCTCTTTTTTTAAGTACTACTGTAACATGTTTTTGAAAAAAAAAATCTCAAAGCCAGTTTGGATTAATTCATATCTATATAAAATCTATTTAAACATTTGTATATCTATTGGTTTTTTTGCATCCTGTGTGCTTAATATACAAAGCAAACTATTGTTTTTTTAATCGTAAATATATTTTTGCTGTTTTCTTGAACTGTAAACTGACAAACAAACATTTCATTACACCTGTTTACACTCTATAAAAAGGGATGCATGACAACTTTGTCAACCTTTTTAAAAATTCTAATGCTTTGTAGGGTTTGATTTTCCCGTGCACTTAATTTGATTGTTGTTTTTAAAGTGCATTCTAAACTCTTTGGGGTCTTATTAACTCCCCCTTTTACATTGGTTTTAAAGTTTTTTTGTTTTTAAAAATAAAGAGATTGCCAAAAAATGTTTTAAAAATCATTTTTAAATAATCTGGTTTTTCCCCCATATTTTACTCCAAACCATGTTTTAAGCACAAGAATGAAAAGATGGAAAAAAAGGGTAATAACTGTTTTAAAAGAATAATACATTACAAAATTCCAAAAAAAAATTTATAAAATAATGAAAATCTTGGGGATAAAGTAAATGAAAAGAAGAAAAAGAGAGGAAAAAAGAAAAAAAAAAGAAAAAAGATCTTTAACAATAAAACCAGATATAAATTATTGTACCGATTTTTGCAAAATACAGTGTCCCAGCCAGTGGCATAAAGTTACAAGTTTTACAGATATGTTACAGATAATGAAAAAAGGCCTGCCGGGAAAAAGAGCACAAGTGCCAACATGCCCCTTTTAAATTACAATGAAAAAATTACGAATCATTGATTTAAAGAGATTTATAGAATACAAGTTCAAATGGGTTGACCTGAGGATTTTATATTAAATGTATTTTTTGTTTTAAAAATCTAATATCTATCTATCTGTATCTATGCTACACACACACCTATGGAAAAAAGAGAAGAAGAGCGGCAAAAATGAGAATTGTGTTGGGAGTGTGTGTGTGTGTGATTATGTCTATTTATTTTATGAACCAGGGTACATAACCATGAGAATCATCAAAGGTAATGTAAAAAAATAAATCCCAAGAAAAACCCAATTTTTACGGTACA
>NW_028235507.1:0-5413 GCF_977035675.1 Penaeus japonicus | reverse complement strand
TTGGTGATGGTGATGATGATAGTGATGATGATGATGGTTATGATGATGGTAGTGATGATGATAGTGATGGTGATGGTGATGGCGATTCACTGACTATTTATCCAATGTCTGGATATATGGTGATGATGATGATGGGGATGGTGATGATGATAGTGATGATGGTGATGATGATAGTGATGATGGTGATGATGATAGTGATGATGATGGTGATGATGATAGTGATGATGGTGATGATGATGGTGATGATGATAGTGATGATGGTGATGATGATGGTGATGATGATAGTGATGATGGTGATGATGATAGTGATGATGATGGTGATGATGATAGTGATGATGATGGTGATGATGATGGTGATGGGAATAATGATGGTGATGATGATGGTGATGATGATGGTGGTGATGGTGATGATGATGGTAATGATGATAGTGATGATGATGGTGATGGTAATGACGACGGTGATGATGATAGTGATGATGGTGATAATGATGATAGTGATGATGGTGATGATGATAGTGATGATGGTGATAATGATGATAATGGTGATGATGATGGTGATGATGATGGCGATAGTGATGATGATGGTGACAGTGATGGTGGTGATGATGGTGTGATAATGGTAATGATGATGGTGATAGTGATGATGGTGATGATGATAGTGATGATGATGGTGATGATGATGGTGATGATGATGGCGATAGTGATGATGATGGTGACAGTGATGGTGGTGATGATGGTGTGATAATGGTAATGATGATGGTGATAGTGATGATGGTGATGATGATGGTGATAGTGATGATGATGGTGATGATTAAGATGAAGATTATGATGATTGTAATAGTAATTGTAGTGGTTTTGGTAATGGTGATGATGATGATAATGATATTAACGGTTATGATAATAAAAATGCTAATCGAATATAGGAATATTACATATGACCCCAGTATATAAGGATTTATGGAAATTGCATAGGAAAAGATTTAGACAATTTTAAATATTGTCATAATTATTACTAATATCAATCAGTTAATTTCATTATCAATGATAATAAGAACGTTTATAGCATCTTCCCTGCGGATATATATCTACTACTTTAGTAAAAAAAAAAAAAAAAAAAAAAAGAGAGAGAAAAAAAAAGTACATATGGAAATATATATTTACATACATATTACAGGATTACTAAATGTTATTAAACCTTTAGGCGTAACATTAAATCATTTCTTAATCTTCTATAGAATTACTCTTGATCTTGATATGTTAATTTATCAGAAAAGCAAAGGTGATTCATCTACTGATACGCTAAACAAATGGCCGATGATGGCTCGTAGATGGCGTGATAAAGGATAGGAAAATATAATATGGGTTATTGTTTGTTATATATATATATATATATATATCTATATATATATATATATATATTATATATATATATATATATATATATATATATACATCTATATAAACACACAGTCTAAATCCAAAGAGAGAGACAGGAGAAAGAGAGAAACGGAGAGAGAGAGAGAGAAAGATTGAGAGAGAGAGAGAGATTGAGAGAGAGAGAGAGAGAGAGAAAGAGAAAGAGATTGAGAGAGAGAGAAAGAGAGAGAGAGAGAGAGAGAGAGAGAGAGAGAGAGAGAGGGAGAGAGAAAGAGAGAGAGAGAAAGAGTAACGGATAACGGTAACTGGCTATCAGTGGCGAACTGTTGTGAATAAAATGTCCTCTGACAGATAAATGATGGTGCAAAATTCAGACTGACAGAAAAAATGGACATATAAAAATATCGGTATCACTAAATGACCGGTGTGTGGAATATCTGTTTATATACGATTAAACCATTAATAATGTAAAAAAAAAAAAAAAAAAAAAAGGAACTTAACGGTCAGGGAAAAAATAGATAAAGAGAAACATAACATCAAGAAACAGTAACCATCTGAACGCAGTTCTTTTTTTATACGAAAATAAAAACAACTAAAGAAAAGAAAAAGAAAAAGAAAAGACACTAATATTTGATGTATATGGTATAAACATTGATCTTCGTCTTGATGTTTTTATGATTGATTTTCGATTGGAATATAAACTCAACATAACCAATATTATATATCGTATTGTATGTAATTGTTAATCGGATTTATTGTTATATATATCTATACATACCCAAATAGATCGTATGTGGAATTTGAATTTTAATTATATCATGAGGGACAGTAAAAGTAGAATGTCTTTGAGGGATAATATTAAAATAGAGTGACATTACTTAGACATAAAGCCTGCGTGGCCCAAAACCCTCACCAGAATCAATGGCAATTGATGAAGTTGATGGCAATATTCACGGCATCAGGCACAGGAGACCGATGATGAAAACAGCAAGGAGGCAATACCAATCCCCAATATAAGCAGCACACAATAGACTCAAGACCAGCGCAAGGTCACTAGAAGGACCTAGAAGAAAGACCGCAAGAAGATTTTTAACACGTTTTAACCCAGACACAAACGCTAACCCACAGGGTCCATTTCAACTCAGGACTCGCACTTCTTGCATAGCAGTGACAGGTGACGTGCGAGGTCGGCGAGGTGCAGCGTGGGCAGAGCTTCGGAATGAAAAAAAAAAAAAAAAAAAAAAAAAAAAAAAAAAAAAAAAAAAAAAAAAAAAAAAAAAACAAAAATCTAATGAATAGCATGCGAGGTGTTCTGGTTTCTGGCTGCCTCCCGAGGGGTTGACCCGGGGCTTTGTTAAATTACTAAGGGCGCACATGCATGCTATTTCTCTCACTTCTTTCCCTTGGTCTTACAAACTTTATCCTTTCTTCAGCTTTCTCAGCTTTCCTATCACTTGATCTTCTCACAAATTTAATTTCCACTCTTCCTCCAGCTCCCTTCATCACTTCCTCTTCACTTTACATGCTTTCATTATTCAAGATAGTCATTGCTGGGTGTTCTGGTATCCCGACTGCACTCTATCCTCCAACTTCCTTCTCCTGGCAGACCTCAAATAAACAGCTAATACTCTCTTCACTGTGCTTAACTTTCTAACTCTCACTTTATCTCCTCCCAAGTTTCATTTTCACTATCTCTCCAGCTCCTTTAACCACTTCCTCTTCCGCTTTCCCTTAAAAAAGAAAAAGAAAAAGAAAGAAAAAGAAAGAAAAAAGAAAAAGAAAAAGAAAAAACAAAGAAAAAAATATCATTAATAACATTAAGATTGAATAAAAAAAAAAAAAAAAAAATCCTTTACCCCAACCCCCAACCTACAAGATCAAGACCCCTTTCTCTCCCCCCCCCTCTTCATCCAATTCACCCTCAGGACGTCAATCAACCTCATCGACGCCGAGACAAGACCCCATCACCTTCCGACCTGACAGGCCTCCCTGAGTTTCGAGTGGACATGACAACAACTTAAGAAGACAGACAGGGAGTTTCGTCCTCCTCCTACTATAACTACTACTTTTCTTCATTTTCCAAACTGTTTTCTTCACCTCAACTCTTTATCAGACTTATCTGTCCCACTCCACTTTCGTGAAGTCCAGTTTTCAGTTCCAAAGCTGGGCAGAACCATCTCGACGACTCACACCAGCAACATGGGCGGACCTAATTACAACAACGCCTGGCTGCTTCTTCACTTTGCTCATAAAAATAAAGCTAATAAACCAATTAGTATTTCCAATTTTAAGCTACATGTCCTTTTCTTTTTTTTTAGCGTTACTTCCCTTCATCAGATGTAGGAGTAGAATGAAACAATTGAAAATGTCATGGCATTTAGAATAAATACAAAGCAGAGTTTGATAATGCCAAGGTTAGAAGGTACATTTGACATTTAAACCCGGGTACAAATATTTACATTATTTTCTAACAGACTTGACGAATTCCTTCATCGAGTGTCAGACTTTTGTGACATTTGCCTGTAATTTCAGCTGTAATTAAAGTTTTTATGTGTGTTGCCTATGGATACTACGATGGATGTTTTTAACCACAATTCGAGCGAATCTACAACAAATACCAAAAGGCTTTAGCATATATTACTATCTGTCACACACACACACACACACACGCAAAGACACACACACACGCACACACCCAAACACACTCACACACACAAACATGTTTTGTTTTAATATGGACAGCATTTAGTACTTCCTACATTCTTTTTCGTATCTTTTTTTTTTTTTTGTTTTTGTTTTTTTGTTATCTCTGTGTATTATCTCTTACTCTTTGATCTGATTTTTGAGAAAATATTTTCCACTATGCTCTTTCATTCTTCTGTATCTTTATTCCAAATTATTTCCATGTAAAGCAATATCGGTCATCACATGTCAAACAATATTTAATAAGGTAATTATTTCCTGTCGATATTTAAATATTCCTTTTCATTATTCTTCATTCGATATCATAACACATAAGATATGTTTAAAATTAGTAACCCTGTTTAAATGAGTAAACCTGTTATATAATCCAATTACAATTTGATTCTTAAATATATTACAGACTGTGAAAAATATATATTGTATTTATCTCTTACTAAACTTGGTGGTAAAAGTCTTTTTTCCAGTAGTAGTGGTAGTAGTAGTAGCAGCGGTAGTAGTAATGGTAGTAATCGTAGAAATTGTAGGAGTAGTGGTAGTAGTAGTAGTGATTTTAGTAGTACAATTACTAGTAATTGTAATAATAGTAACAGTAGTAGCAGAGGTAGTAGTAGTAGTAGTAGTAACTGTAATAGTAGTAGTAGTACTGATCGTAGTAGTAGTACTGATAGTAGTAATAGTACTGATAGTAGTACTATTAGTACCAGAAGTAGTAGCAGCAGCATAAATAGTAATATCATTACTAGCACTTACAATTTAACTTCTATCCACTTCCAGTACTACTATTTTTACTACAAAAACTACTAGGACTACTGCTATACTTGCTTTATCATCTATGATTGCCAATGCATTCTTGTGGATTACGGACTTCCACATTTAATTAATATCATCCCGTGAAAAACAATAAATAGCTTAACCATTTCTAACCGAGTTTACCAGATTGGACCTTTCTATCCCCTCCCAAGACCTTATCTATTTTTCCCTATCTTTTAAAGAGGACTAAAACCTTTTAACCTTTTTAACTTTTTTCTATAACCTGGTCCTACGCCTATCTTACTCCATGGGAATTTTCGAAACTTCGGTCGTCCCAAACCTTAAAAGAGGACTGATTCTTAAATCGTTTTTTTTTCAATGAGAGACAAGGGCTTATTGGTCGTTCGATTTGGTTTTTAGACTCTACCAGAAATATAGGCTCAGTTAAACTATGAGAGGATATGTGTTATCTTTATATCGTAGAGCCATATTAGTTGTGTTTGCATGCCTTTTTTTTGTAGATATGTTAACTACCAAAAGAACGTAGGATTTTTGCGTGGAACTTTCGAGTATTTTTTTTTTT
>NW_028235506.1:0-10517 GCF_977035675.1 Penaeus japonicus | reverse complement strand
TACAAGAATGGGAAAACGAAGAAAACGGAAACACGCACGAAAACAAATGGAAAGGGAAATAGGAATTCGAAAGAATGGGATAAGAATTAGAATAGAAACATAATCGGAATATAGGAAAGGAAATGAGAAGTATAGGGATGGAAAGATAGAAAGAGAAAGAAGAAGAAAAAGAAGAGAGAGAGAGTGAAAGAGAGAGAGAGAGAAAGAGAAGAAGAGAGAGGAGGAGAGAGAAGTGAGTGAGTGAGTGTTATAAATATATACAATATATATACACATATATACACATTCATACACACACATTTACATATATATACACAGGCATATATACATATACATTCATACATATATCTATCTATTCTATCTTCTATCTATATATCTATCTATTTATCTATATATTATCTATCTATCTATCTATCTATCTATCTATCTATTTATATATATTATATTATATATTTATTTATATAATATATATATATATATATATATGCATACACACCCACCCACCCACACAGAAACGCACTTACAGACATGTACGTTCACACAGAGAAAGAGAGAGAGAGAGCGGGAGAGAAAGAGATAGGGAGGGGGAGGGAGAGGAAGAGAAAGATATAGGGAGGGGAAGGGAGAGAAAGAGAGAGTGGAAAAGAAATAAAGAGAGAGAGAGAGAGAGATAGGGAGAGGGAGAGATAGAGAAACAGAGAGATAGAAAGAAAGAGAGAGGGAGATACAGAGAGAGAGAGAGAGAGAGGTAGAGGGAGATACAGAGAGAGAGAGAGGGAGAGGGAGATACAGAGAGAGAGAGAGGGAGAGGGAGATACAGAGAGAGAGAGAGGGAGAGGGAGATACAGAGAGAGAGAGAGAGGGAGAGGGAGATGCAGAGAGAGAAGAGAGGGAGAGGGAGAGGAGATACAAGAGAGAGGCAGGAGGAGAGGGAGAGCTACAGAAGAGGTGTGAGGAGAGAGGGAGATACAGAGAGAGAGAAGAGAGAGGGAGAGGGAGATTACAGAGAGAGAGAGAGGAGAGGAGAGGGATTATACAGAAAGAGAGAGAGAGAGAGAGGAGAGAGAGATACAAGAGAGAGAGAGGAAGATACAGAAGAAGAGAGGGAGAGGGAGATACAGAGAGAGAGAGAAGGAGGAGGGAGATACAGAAGAGAGAAAGAGAGGGAGAGGGAGCATTACAGAGAGAGAGAAGGAGGGAGAATGGAATATACAGAGAGAGAGAGCGGGAGAGGGAGGAGGGAGATACCAGGGAGAGGGAGGAGGGAGATACCAGGACAGAGAGAGAGAGAGGAGGAGGGCGTTACAGAGAGAGAGAGAGAGGGAGAGGGATGTGTATTACAGAGATGAGAGAGGAGAGGGTGAGGAATAACAGAGAGAGAGAGAGGAAGAGGGAGAGGGAGATACAGAGAGAGAGACTGGAGAGGGAGAGGGAAGATACAGAGAGAGAGAGAGGAGAGGGAGATACAGAGAGAGAGAGAGGGAGATGGGTAGAGGGGAGTATACTAGACGAGAGAGGAAGGGAGAAGGGAGGATACAGAGAGAAGAGAGAGGAGAGGGAGATACAGAGAGTAGAGAGAAGGAGAGAGGGAGAGGGAGATACAGAGAGAGAGAGAGGAGAAGGAAGAGATACAGAGAGAGAGAGAGTAGGAGGAGCGATGGAAATAAAACGAGAGAGAGAGAGGGAGGGGAGTGAGGAGATACAGAGAGAGAGAGAGGGAGAGAGGGAGAGATACAGAGAGAGAGAGAGGGAGAGGGTGAGGTAGGATACAGAGAGAGAGAGAGGGAGAGGGAGAGGGAGATACAGAGAGAGAGAGGGAGAGGGAGATACAGAGAGAGAGAGAGAGGGAGAGGGAGAGGGAGATACAGAGAGAGAGAGAGGGAGAGGGAGATACAGAGAGAGAGAGAGGGAGAGGGAGATACAGAGAGAGAGAGAGGGAGAGGGAGATACAGAGAGAGAGAGAGAGAGTGTAAGCCACCTACTGGCACTAGTTGTAAACCACCACTGCGAGCAGTTGTTATTACCACTCGATGCCCTGGTTGTGATGCGGTGGTTAAAGAGACAGACGTTCACGTGCCATGGTCTTTATTGTGGACTCTAATACACTAGACCCTGGCCGAAGGCCAGAGGTCAGAGCGGTTCGCTCTAGTCTGTCTGTCTGACCTCTCTATCCTGATCTGTCTTGCTGTGTGATCCTTACATGTCCTTAAGTACAAATCTTTAGTCACTTTCTTCGCCTCGGGGCTTCCGTTAACAAATACAGCTGCCTAGAAAAGCTTGTGTTCCGGGGCGGAAACGAACACAGGAAGCAGGATGTGTCAGGTCAAGACACACTGCCATCGATATTGCATTGAATTAATAAGGGCATACATGATCATTGTTCTTATGGTCACATATTTCGATACCAGTGCCTTTTCATCGCTCGGACCACGCTACTAGACGGCCTCCGTCGTATCTTGTTAGGAAATAACCCGGCTTTAACTACTACGATCTAGCTAAAATCAATGTCCTCCACCCTACAAGTGGGCTCCTGGTCATTGGAGGCTATCTTGCACCAGACTTCGCAGGTAGCTTTGACATTCAACCATAAGCTAAAACACTTCAAATTCATTGGCGGCGCCGCAGCGGCACCAATGGCACTCTAAATCAGTGGCCCTGAAAGATTGTAACTTGTATTGTTACGAGAAACGATTCAATAACTGCAGTGTAAGAGTAAGGCACTAAGACTGGCCTCATGACAACATACAATGGGTGGACTGCAGTGAAACAGTGGGCCCTAAGAGATGGCTTCCAAATAAATACACTTATATCAGGAAAAATACAAAGCATTCAATATATACAGGAAATACAATTTGGCTGTGAGTATAGAAAAAACATTATGTGTGAGAAAGTATTAAAGCCAAAGGTGTGATTGCTTTCTTAAAGCGAAATGAGGGGAGAGAGAGTTATAACATAACAATGGCAAGCTTCATAGTCAGTGGAGTGAGGGGAAACGACTCGAGTGAGCATGGCTAGAAGAATTGCAAATTACTAAAAGAACACATAGAAAAATGGTTTCATAAAAGTGTGGTAGGATCAGCTTATCCCAGACAAAATCTCACTATGGACTTCATGAGTACAGTACTTGAAGGTGGCAGTGCATTGGAGGAATACATACATAAAAAAATTCCTTGTATCACGACTGGTGGTGTCAGTTGCACCGAGGGTGGGGGTCGGACAGTGGCTCCCTTGGGGCAAACAATTCAAACACTATCACAACTTAGGGTAACAGGTGACGTAGCTACGGTGGTCAGGCGTAACTGGCGCGATGCCCTGTACCTCAAAGTGCGGTTGGGTTGGACTTTGCATGCACCCAAACACTGTACAACTCAACCACCGTTCTACCTTGGTGAAACTGCACCCACACAACACATTAGTATCAGGGGGGAGGGGGGGGAGGGGTTACCATATATAACAAACGTGCGGGAAACTTTTCGTCCGCTGGGAGAGGGGGGGGGGGGGGGGGGGGGGGGGTTACGGACAATAAAAAACCTGCGTTGCTCCTTGCCCACGGCTTAATGATGCCTCATGCGTCCTGCTTGGGCTACCAAAATGACATGCGTGCAGCCCTGCACGGCTTTACTGATGCCCTCATGCTCTTGCATGGCTACAAAAATGACATGCGTGCGCCCTTGCACGGCTTACAGATGCTTCATGCGTCTGCATGGCTACTAAAATGACATGCCGTCGCACTGAACGGCGTACAGATGCCTCATGCGTCTTGCATGGCTACAAAAATGACGATGCGTGCGCCCTGCACGGCTTACAGATGCCTTCATGCGTCTTGCATGGCTACCAAAATGACATGCGTGCGCCCTGCACGGCTTACAGATGCTCATGCGTCTTGCATGGCTACAAAAATGACATCGTTGCGCCCTGCACGGCTTACAGATTGCCTCATGCGTATTGCATGGCTACAAAAATGGACATGCGTGCGCCTGCACGGCATACAGATGCTCATGCGTCTTGCATGGCTACAAAAATGACATGCGTGCGCCCTGCTCGCCTACAGATGCTCATGCGTTTGCATGGTACAAAATGACATTGCGTGCGCCCTGCACGGCTTACAGTGCCTCATGCGTCTTGCATGGCTACAAAAATGACATGCGTGCGCCCTGCACGGACTTACAGATGCCTCATGCGTTTGCATGCTACAAAATGACATGCGTGCGCCCTGCACGGCTTACTCGATGCCTATGGCGTCTTGCATGGCTACAAAAATGAACATGGCGTGGGCCCTGCACGGCTACAGATGCCTCAAAACAACAATATAACACTTGCAAACTGCCAAGAGAGACCTACGAAAGAAGAATTCGAAACTAAGTAATATGTGCAAGATCAGAGATAAGGTTTTCAAGATACAGAGAAAATACAAACATGAATAGCACTTGTCGACGAGAAAAATAACAATGAGGGCGTTTTTTAAACGAGCGGTGGGAAAAGATAAATTGAATTGATAAAAATTGGCAATATGATCACCAGACAGAGTCGGCGGGAAAGTAAAGACTATTAGATAGGAAATAAAAAAACTACATGTTTTAAATAAATATCGCTTCTCCTCCGATAATTGCAATTTTAGTATGGAAAATCTTTCAAAGGTTCACTTTCGAAACAACTATTTTTGGAGAGGGAACAGTCAAATAAAATGTTCTCCAGAATTCATTATCGATGTTGGCAGATCAGAAAATACGAATTGCAATAGCAGTTGTCGATTTTAAAAGAAAGTACAAAAATAACAGAAAATAGGAATCAGGCAACACTCATCGCCAGTACAGATTCGGAATGAAAGCGAAAAGCTGTCAAGAATTTAGTCTAATACAAATCGCGTCCGCTTCGATAATTGTAATTAAGCATGGAAAATGTGAACGTCTGTCTCTTTAACCACCGCATCACAACCAGGGCATCGAGTGGTTATAACAACTGCTCTCAGAGGTGGGTTACAACTAGTGCCAGTAGGTGGCTTACACTATTTAATTCAATGCAATATCGATGGCAGTGTATCTTGACCTGACACATCCTGCTTCCTGTGTTCGTTTCCGCCCCGGAACACAAGCTTTTCTAGGCAGCTGTATTTGTTAACGGAAGCCCCGAGGCAAAGAAAGTGACTAAAGATTTGTACTTAAGGACATGTAAGGATCACACAGTGAGACAGATCAGGACTGAGAGGTCTGACAGAAAGACTAGAGCAAGCCGCTCTGACCTCTGGCCCTTCGGCAGGGTCTAGGGTAATTAAACAGTCACAATTAAAAAGACCATGGCATCGTGAACGTCTGTCTCTTTAACCACCGCATCACAACCAGGGCATCGAGTGGTTATAAATCAACTGCACTCAGAGGGTGGGTTTAACTCAGTGCTGTAGGGTGGCTTACAATGGTGCAGCGGTGGGATGCCCCGATTTGTGGTATCGAGCTCACCAACTCCGTAAGAAAAGCGTACGTCGAAGCTACCCATGATACCGAAGAGAAAATGGAGAAATTACGTCGCAGTCCCCGCCGCCGTCTCTCCGCAGTAAGAAGTTGCCCGCCCGCCCACACCCAGTAAGAACTTCCCCGCCCCCCGCCCTGTTCTACTGTCCTGGACAAAAAACCGCCGCCCATAGCAGCCGACCTGATCCGTGCTAGTAATTTCCTGCCACGGCGACATCCAGCTTTCATGCAACCCAAGACTGCCCACCGCGGATTTGGGCTTAACACGAGCGCCCCAACTCCCAGGTCACGAAGTCTCTGACAGAGCAGAAAAGGCCACAGATGAGAAGTCAAGAGGCCACCACACCGATCCGCGATACGACCGAACCTACGACCGCCTGCAGACGCCCATCTACATGTTGACATAGTGACATCAAAAAATCCCGTAAGTTAGAGAACCCAGGCTCTTTTTTTTGTTAGGTTTCGTTAGATTTCGTTAGGATTTAGGAAATTTTCTATGCTGTGATTTTTCTCGTGATTGTACCTCTATGCTGTGATTTTTGTCTTTTCTCGTGATTGTTATCAGTTTTTCTGTTGTGAAAATACTGTGTTGCGTGTGGAGTTATTCCGCAAGATTTACCTTCCTCTTCCCTCCCTTACGCTTAGGTTGTGAACGAATTAATCGTTGTTTGTAAGGGAAAGTCCTCACCCCTCCCTCCCCGTCTTCCCTTGTTTCCTCGTTCATTCGCCTTGATGACCCCGTTATAAACGGCCTCTCTCGACGGCTTACTGAATTTCTCTTTCTTATTTTATGTGTATAATGGCTTGAATATTCTGAAGTTTCTGTTCTGTATTCTGAATGTTTGAAGCATCAGATATTTGTTTATGTATTGTTTCTTCGCTTAGTTTCTTCGCACGTGCGATATTTCAGACCCGCCCTTCATGACCTGACCGTGTGGAAAAGGCAGGTGTCAATGTTTTGCTTCCCGCAGTCGTGTCGTAAAACAACCCTTATTGTTTATATTTTCATTATTCGAGAACAGGTAATTTGGAGTATGTTTCTGGCTTTACTCTCCAAAATATTTTGTTCTGAAAGTGGATCCATACAAGATTTTACATTTCGATTACGAATATCGAAGGGCGATTATCGTATTTAGACTATGTAAATTCTTGACAGTTTTTCACTTTCATCCGAATCTGTTACTGGCGATGAGTGTTGCCTGATTCCTATATTCTTTTATCTTTGTATCTTCTTTCATCGGACACCTGCTATTTCTACTCTGATTTGCAACTTCGGGACAATATTTCTGGAGAAATTTTATTGACTGCTAATTCTCGGAATATTTGTTTTGGAAAGTTGAAAACCCTTTAAAGATTTTCCATGCTTAATTACAATTATTCGAAGCAGGACGCTGATATTGTATTAGACTGTAAAATTCTTGATTAGGGTTCACTTTCATTCGTAATCTGTACTGGCCGATCAAGTGTTGCCTGATTCCTATCTTTCTGTTATTTTTGTACTTTCTTTCATCGACACGCGCTATTGCTATTCGTATTTTCGCATCTTGCAACTTTCGGATAATGATTCTGGAGTCATTTATTGACTGTTTCTCTCTCAAAATATTTGTTTGAAATTGAACCTTTGAAAGATTTTCCATACTTAATTGCAATTATGGGGAGGAGAAAGCGATATTGTATTTAAAAACCATTATTCTTTAATGTCTTCACTTTCCTCCGAAATCTGTGCTGGTGATCAGTATTGCCAATTTTTATCTATCAATTATTTTCACCGCTCGTTTTAAAATAGCGTCTTGTTATTTTTCTCGTCGACCAAGTCTCATATTCATGTTTGTATTTTCTCTGTATCTTGTAAACCTTATCTCTTTGGAGCTTGCACATATTACTTAGTTTCGATTCTTCCTTTGGTTGTTCTCCTCTGGCAGTTGCAAAGTGCAGAGACTTTTTTGTTGCCACCTTTGTGCCGCATTCAGTAAAAGCCGTGCAGGCGCACCGCATGTCATTTTGGTAGCATGCAGACGCATGAGGCATCAGTAAGCCGTTGCAGGGCGACACGCATGTCATTTTGGTAGCCATGCAAGACGCATGAGGCATCTGTAAGCGTGCAGGCGCACGCTATGTCATTTTGTAGCCATGAAGACGCATGAGGCATCTGTAAGCCGTGCAGGGCGCACGCATGTCATTTTTGTAGCCATGCAAGACGCATGAGGCATCTGTAAGCCGTGCAGGGCGCACGCATGTCATTTTTGTAGCCATGCAAGACGCATGAGGCATCTGTAAGCCGTGCAGGGCGCACGCATGTCATTTTTGTAGCCATGCAAGACGCATGAGGCATCTGTAAGCCGTGCAGGGCGCACGCATGTCATTTAGGTAGCCATGCAAGACGCATGAGGCATCTGTAAGCCGTGCAAGGAGCACGCAGGTTTTTATGTGGTAACCCCCCCCTCCCAGCGGACGAAAAGTTTCCCGCACGTTTCATATATATGTAACCCCCCCTCCCCCTGTATAGCTACTGTGTTGTGTTGGTGCATGTTTTCACCAAGGTAGAACGGTGGTTGAGTTGTACAGTGTTTGGGTGCATGGCAAAGTCAACCCAACCGCACCTTTGAGGTACAGGGCATCGCGCCAGTTACGCCTGACCACCGTAACTAGCTCACCTGTTACCCATAAGTTGTGATGGTGTTTGAATTGTTTGCACCAGAGGGAGCCACTGTCCGACCCCCACCCTCGGTGCACTGACACCACCAGTCGTGATACAAGATATTTTTTTTTTATGTATGTATTCTCCAATGCACTGCCACCTTTCAAGTACTGTATCTCATGAAGTCATAGTGAGATTTTGTTCTGGGATAAGCTGATCCTACCACACTTTTATGATACCTTTTTCTATGTGTTCTTTTAGTAATTTGCAAGTTCTTCTAGCCTATGCTCACTCGAGTCGTTTCCTAACTCCACTGACTATGCAAGCTTGTCATGTTATGTTATAACTCTCCCCTCATTTCGCTTAAGCAATCACACCTTTGCTTCAATTACTTTCTCACACATAATGTATCTCTATACTCACAGCCAAATTGTATTTCTGTATGTATTGTATTCATGTATTTTTTCCTGATATATGTGTATGTTTTTGGAGCCATATCTTAGGGCCCACCTGTTCACTGCAGTCACCCATTTTATGTTGTCATGAGGCTAGTCTTAGTGCCTACTCTTACACTGCAGTTATTGAATCGTTTCTCGTATCATACATGTTACTTGCTTACTAGGGCCACTGATTAGTGCCCATTGGTGCCGCTGCGCCGGCCAATGAATTCGATAGTGTTTTAGCTTATGGTTGGATGTCACAGCTACCTGCGAAGTCTGGTGCAGATAGCCTCCAATGACCAGGAGCCCACTTGTAGGGTGGAGACATTGATTTTAGCTAGATCGTAGTAGTTAAAGCCTGGTTATTTCTCTAACTAAGATACGACGGGGGCCGTCTAGTAGCGTGGTCCGAGCGATGTAAGGCACTGGTATTGATATTGTGTGACATAAGACATTGATCATGTATGTCTATTTAATTCAATGCAATATCGATGGCAGTGTATCTTGACCTGACACATCCTGCTTCCTGTGTTCGTTTCCGCCCCGGAACACAAGCTTTTCTAGGCAGCTGTATTTGTTAACGGAAGCCCCGAGGCAAAGAAAGTGACTAAAGATTTGTACTTAAGGACATGTAAGGATCACACAGTGAGACAGATCAGGACAGAGAGGTCAGACAGACAGACTAGAGCAAGCCGCTCTGACCTCTGGCCTTCGGCCAGGGTCTAGTGTAATTAACAGTCCACAATAAAGACCATGGCACGTGAACGTCTGTCTCTTTAACCACCGCATCACAACCAGGGCATCGAGTGGTTATAACAACTGCTCTAGTCTGTCTGTCTGACCTCTCTGTCCTGATCTGTCTCACTGTGTGATCCTTACATGTCCTTAAGTACAAATCTTTAGTCACTTTCTTTGCCTCGGGGCTTCCGTTAACAAATACAGCTGCCTAGAAAAGCTTGTGTTCCGGGGCGGAAACGAACACAGGAAGCAGGATGTGTCAGGTCAAGATACACTGCCATCGATATTGCATTGAATTAAATAGACATACATGATCAATGTCTTATGTCACACAATATCAATACCAGTGCCTTACATCGCTCGGACCACGCTACTAGACGGCCCCCGTCGTATCTTAGTTAGAGAAATAACCAGGCTTTAACTACTACGATCTAGCTAAAATCAATGTCTCCACCCTACAAGTGGGCTCCTGGTCATTGGAGGCTATCTGCACCAGACTTCGCAGGTAGCTGTGACATCCAACCATAAGCTAAAACACTATCGAATTCATTGGCCGGCGCAGCGGCACCAATGGGCACTAATCAGTGGCCCTAGTAAGCAAGTAACATGTATGATACGAGAAACGATTCAATAACTGCAGTGTAAGAGTAGGCACTAAGACTAGCCTCATGACAACATAAAATGGGTGACTGCAGTGAACAGGTGGGCCCTAAGATATGGCTTACAAACTGTTGGCAGCAGTGGTGCCAGCTGGTGGCTTACAAACTAGCGCCAACAGGCGGTTTACAACTGTTGGCACCGGTGGCACTGGTGGGTTTACATTGGTGGCAAGGCACTGGTATCGATATGATGTGACATAAGACATTGATCATGTATGTCTATTTAATTCAATGCAATATCGATGGCAGTGTGTCTTGACCTGACACATCCTGCTCTGTCTTACTGTGTGATCCTTACATGTCCTTAAGTACAAATCTTTAGTCACTTTCTTCGCCTCGGGGCTTCCGTTAACAAATACAGCTGCCTAGAAAAGCTTGTGTTCCGGGGCGGAAACGAACACAGGAAGCAGGATGTGTCAGGTCAAGACACACTGCCATCGATATTGCATTGAATTAAATAGACATACATGATCAATGTCTTATGTCACATCATATCGATACCAGTGCCTTACAGAGAGGGAGAGAGAGATACAGAGAGAGAGAGAGAGAGAGGGAGAGGGAGATACAGAGAGAGAGA
>NW_028235505.1:0-32351 GCF_977035675.1 Penaeus japonicus | reverse complement strand
TGTTGAGTGGGAAGAGAGGGACCGACCTTTCAACTCTCCATACGTCATCCCCACTGAACACTAGTCTAAATGTACTGGATGTTGAGTGGGAAGAGAGGGACTTACCTTTCAACTCTCCATGCGAGGGTCCCACTGGACATCACACTTGCTTCCCTATTTTATTAACCTTGGCCTTCTTTTGTAAATTTTCTAGTGTCAATGGTGAAGGGAATTCTGCCCTGATCATCTTTTCTCCTATGGCTTGGTCTTTTTTCCATGCAATCATGGGTGGAGGATCTCTGAACCTTTGCTTCCATGGCTTATCCTCTGCATCTTCTTGCACCCAAGACCAGATCTTATTGATTGACGATCTTAGAATTGGTGCTATGCTTGGAGAATATAGCATAGGGAGAATGATCCTGGTTGTATTTGTCTTGGGCTTCACTTCCAATAAAACTTCTCTAGGTAGTTCATCTAGTCTATTTTTTGCTTCTCTTAAGATCTTGCTGTTGTATCCTCTGAGTTTGAAAAACTTAAACAATTCTTCTAGGGCCTCCTTCAGGTTCTCTGGATCGCTTACAATTCTCTTAATTCTTATACCTTGAGAGAAAGGGAGGGATCTTTTCAAATTAGGATGGTGACTTGACTGAAAATGGAGGTATTGGTGAGTATTAGAGGGCTTGTAGAATACTGTGGTTTGTAGGTTTCCTCCGTTGTCAAAATACACTAGGGTGTCCAGGAAAGGCAGTTTGTATGGATCATATTCTAGGGTGAACTGCAGGTCTGGGTGTATTTTGTTCATGCCTACATGATATTCTTTTAGCTCTTCTTCTTCTCCTTCAAAAATACCAAAGATGTCATCAATGTATCTGAAAAACACCTGGGGTTGCTTTGTCATCTTCTTCCTTTTCTTTTCTATGCTGACGTGAACAAAAATTTCAGCTATTGCTACTGACACTGAGGCTCCTATTGCTGTTCCTTTATTTTGTTTGTAGAAACCATGGTCAAATCTCAGAAGGGTGCCTCCTAACACGTGGTCTATCCCTTCTTTTATTAGGTAAGGAGGTGGAGCTTTAATGTTAAAATCCTGAAGGAGTCTTCCCTGTACATATGCCAAGTTCTTTTCATAAAAATTTGCAACCATCCAAGCTGCTTCCTCCTGAGGAATAGACGGATACAGGGATACAATATCAAAAGAGAAGATGAGTGCTCCTTTCGCAAATTGTGGAAATTCCTTAACTTTTCTGAGAAAATCAGAGGTATCCTGCAGTCTCTCTGGGAGCAGCTCCAAGAGGGGGGCTAGGTAAGTGGTAAGTAGCCGATCCACTGGTCTTGTAGGAGCACAGCAGCCACTCAAAACTGGTCTCCCTGGCCAGGTGCCTAGGTCTTCATCTATTTTCTTGTGAGTCTTTGGAAGTATATACCAATGTGGGATGTCTGGGTTATGTGACAGGAGGGCGTCTCTCTGGGCCGCTTTGAAGCTTGTACATTTTCCTCTAGGAGAGTCCAGGGTATAGAATCTATTCACCAAAACCTTGGAGTCTCTGTCAATTTTCCTCAAAGCTTCTTCTGGGTTTGTGATTGGTATATATGTTTCTCTATCTTTAAGGTGTGCCCTGCCCATTGCCCTGTAATTTCCTGTTTTGAGGACTACTAGGGCTCCATCTTTGTCGGCTTTTTTAATTACTATATTAGGATCTGTTCTCAGGCTTTCCAGTGCCTCTATTTCTTCTCTTTTCAAGTTGTGTCTACCTCTTCTTTTTGCTTGTATTGTTAATTCCTCCAAGGCTTCTTTCATTTTTTCAGCTAGACCTGGGAGTCTTTTTGGGGGGAGTTTTTCCTGTTTGGAGAAAGGGAGTTGAGATGGAACCACCTTCACTTGCTCTTTTCTTTGTGAAAAGGCTACAGGGAGAAGAGAATCCGTGAATCTGTGGTTTATTTCTGATTCTAGGTCCTTCAAGGAGTTGGCTAGATTCTCCAATACTGGCTTTGTCGAGGGAGGGCCTGGGACAAAGGATCTCCCTTTGCTTAGCACCGACTTCTGTGGGAGGGTGAGAGGAACCTCTGATACTACCAGTTCCAACCCCAGTTGCCATTGTTTCCTTCTTGCCAATATCTTCCTCTTCCTTGTTCTTGACCCCATTGGTAGTTTCCTCTTCTTCCTTCGTATCCCCATCTGTTCTGCGGCCTCCATTCTCTCTGTCCTCCTTGTGGTCTCCATCCTTGAGGGTTGTTGTTCCATCTTGGTCTTTCTGTTGTTCTCCACGGTTGGGGGTTCTGGCCTTGCCTGGGTTGCCAGTTGTTTGTTCTCCTGGGGGTGTATTCTCTGTTTTGAGGGTTCGCCCATCTTGGGTCCCTGTACTGCTGGTTCCAGTTGTTTTGTCTCCAGGGTCTCTGGGTGAATTTTCTTCGCATGTCCTGTCTGTTCCTTACTCTCTGTTGGGGTTGTGCATCGTTTTTTGTCTGAGTTTGCTTATGCTTTTTCTTTTTTCCTTTGTCTGTTTCTGTGCCTACTGATCTATGCTCGCTCTTTCTTTTCTCACCATTGTTTTCTACCATTTCTTCTTGGTTATCTCTTGTTTCCGTTGGTTCTGGGTCTTGGGGGATGCTGACCTCCTTTTGAGGGGGCTGAAAATGATGTGCCAGAATCTTTTCTATATTTTCTATTGCCTTAGCTACCTTATCTATGCGAATGTGGCATTCTTCTACTTTATCATTTCCTTGATTACTCTGGGTAGGGATATTTTCTTCGGGGAGGGGGGGTTCTGCCTCATTCTCTGTCCTATCCTCTTGTGTGATACTTCTTCTGTCCTCTTGAGGGGTCCCTTGTCCACATGTTACTTGGGAACCTTCTTGAGGTTGAGTTGGGGTGCTGTCTGCTGGGGGGCTAGGAAGTAGGTGTTCCCTCGTGGGCATCTCCCTGTCAGCTGTTCTAGGGTCCATACATCTCCTTACCCTATCTATTTCTGTTTCAGTCATCGCATTTTCTTCATCTCCTCGCAGGTATTCCAGTAGGTTGATGGGTCCACTTGCTATGAAGTATCTTTCACTTGGGGGGGCTTTGTTTTTCTTGGTTTTCATGTATCCCACTGCTTCTTTGTAGGCTCTATTGGTTATGACATCGTATTTCTGAGGGTATCTTTCTATCAAATCCAATTTCAAACTAACGATAAATGACCTCAGATGGATTGCTTCAGACCTTAGTTGGGCAGCCACTAATCCTTGCCATCTTCTAGCTGCATCCTTCCATATCATTTCTCCCATTTCTATTATCCATAGGGGGGGGATGAATCCTGAAGGGGACTTGTAGTCTGTGATGGCTGTCCTTCCAATTCCCGCGATACCTTGTAATTCACACTCGTTGCAGTATTTAATTTTCCTATAGCACAAGGCTTCTTTCTTGAAGAGTGTGGCCAGGGTCTGTAGGTCCATCAGTTCGTCTTCTGTAAGTGGAGTGTCATCTTCTAGGTCCTGGAAATGGTCCGGATATGGGTCCTCTGGAAACCCATCTCCTTAGCATTCGTTTCCAAGATAGGCAACAATGGGGAGGCTTCTATAGCAGGATTCCCTGGGGCCCAAGCATCAGGGTGTGCCCAACCATCTGTTAGGAGGTGGTGGGGGTTGTCCCTTTCTGTTCTGTTCTTATAGGCTTCAGGGTTCGTCACTCTTTCATAGATTTCCTCCATACTTTTGCTTAGCCTATAGCTCAAGGAGCTCAGGCTTCTTTCTTCTACTGTGGGTGACATTTTTCTTTCTTCTTGCATATTATCTCCTCTTGACTGGTTCCTAGTTACCACCATTTCACTGTACTACAAAACCATATATATATATAGTGGCTAGGGTAGGTTAGGTTGGGTTTTTCCGTTAGTGTCACTCACTACACCCTTAACCTACCCTCAAACCGACCACTGAAAAAAGCTGATAAAAAAAAAATCTGGAAAGGAAACTCTGTGTAAAACACAGTATCTACCTAGGCTGTGCAAAACACAGTCTCTCTAGGGAAAAACCTGTGCAACGACACAGAAAAAATACCACTAAAACTTAAAAAACTAATTACACTAGAATTTCCTGGAATAGAAAAGTTCCTGAAAGAGAAAATCCACTCTAAACTACTCTCTTAAGTTGCTAAGATTAGTCACCAGGTGAAACCCTTTTAAAGGGATAACAACACAGAAAACCACACAAGTATTGCTTTAGAAAAAACGGGGGAAATGCTAGTCCTCTGATAAAGGAGAGACTAGCCCAAACCTGTATATCCTTGTCGTAGATCCCGTGAAGACTTCTTTCCTGTCAGCACTTGGATGGATTTTTCTATATCCTTATTCACTTTCCGAGGTTTCACTTAGGTGCAATGAAAATACTAAGTTACACTTAACACTACTCAGTATTCCCACCAAGGCACGAACGCGTTTTCGGCCTTTCTGGCCTCTTCAGGTGCACTATTGTAAGAATACTGGCTCTTTATTCAAAAAAGTATAACATATATACAGTCAGGCAAAAGAGTACCACGGTGTAACTTGACAAACTAGGGAACCTAACCCTCGTTCCTTCCTGGGTACCAGGGGAAGGGGAGGATCCTAGATATACCAATAAATACAATTACATATACATAACTACATATACATAACTACATATACATATAACTACATAAAATTACAATACAATTACACATACATACAATTACATATACATACAATTACATATACAACTACGTATATATACAACTATATATACAATTACATATACATACAAATACATACACAACCATATCAGCATATATACGAAACAATTATATATATATATCTACAAAAAGAAGCACATATATAGCAAAGCTTAGAAAAAACATCAAAAATACATATATACAACCCAACGCTGGGTATATTGCGGCGTTTTCTAATCGTCGTTTCGCTTGTCGAATTTCGCTCTGCTTCCGTTTCTGTTGGTAACCCTTGGCGGAGTTATCGGCCGTCTTCCTTGTTCCTTCCTTATTCTGGGTCCTTTGCCTGGGTTGAAGTGGTTAATGTGCCCAGGGGTCTCTTCTCCATTATCTGTGAATAGGGAAGGAGAGATACAGGGCAGATGAGGAAGTAAGGGAATTGTATAAGCTTATATCATGTAAATAAATAATAAATAAATAGCAATAAAAAACCCAAATCTCTGAGAACCAACTAGTAAACAAAACACACACACCTCTTATCTTAGGCCATCACCTAGAAAAACCGGGGAAAGGAGGAGGTAACAGCAGGAGCCCTTCTCCAGGGGGCTACACTTGGTCAAGGAAGGGAGGTAGGTTTCTTGTCGAAGGTCCTTGTCGCAACTGCTGCTCCTACAACGAGGGTGTGACTGAAGATAGAGTGGAAATATAGGGTATATATAGGAGGAGAGAAAGAGGTAACAGTGTTGAAAGAGGGGTGCCCTTGTTCAGGTAGTTGGTCTCTCAGCAGGTAGCAATTTCTTCTGTGGGAATGGGGGAACTCGGTTTACCTCTCCCTTCACTCTCTACCCACATATAGTTCTATATCTATGTGTTATCTATAAAACCATATACACAGATACATATATATATATCAATATATAAAAAGGTATACATATATATACATATATATATATATATATATATATATATATATATATATATATATACATATACACACACATATATACACACATACACACATACAAACATATACACAAGTATGTATATAGAAAATATTATATTATATAAAAGTCCATACAAATACCTATACTTATAGATATATGTATACATATTCATTTCTCTAAATATGCATTTATGTGCATAACTACACATGCATAAAGGGACAATTGTACAGCCCCCATATCTTTATAACCATATTTTTGCATATATATACATATATATCCATATGCACATATATACACTTACATGACCCCTATCTATACACACATATACGCATACATATGCATACATACACATGTATACATACACATATACACATACATGCACATACACATACATACACCTACATATACACATGCACATACACATACATATACATATACATACACATATATATATATATACATATACCTACACATACATATCCATATACATACACATATACATACAAGTATGCATACCCACCTACAATTATATGTACATACAAATACATATACAAAATACATATATATACATACACACATATGCACATACACATACATGCACATACACATACACCTGCATATACATATACATATATATACATACACATATACACGCACATATACATATACATACACATATACATACACATACACATACATATACACATACATATACACATGCACATGCACATGCACATGCACATGCACATGCACATGCACATGCACATGCACATGCACATGCACATGCACATACACATGTACACATACATATACATATTCATACACATATACATATACATACACATATGCAAATACACATACGCACATATATACACATACATACACGTATACATATCTACATACATATACATATAAATACATACACATTACATATATACATACAGACACATATACAAATACATACTCACATACACATACACATACATATATACACATACATATACACACATACATACACATAAGTATATATATAAACGCAAATATACACATATGCAAATACATATATATGCATAAAAAAATGAAAGAAAACATCTCCAAAAGTAAACCAGTGTAAAAGGATACATTCTTCCAGGTGCTGAGCTATTCAGGTGGAAGGTAGTTTCCCCTCGGGGATGGGGAACTGGGGGCCTCCTTGGTGTTCACTACTGTTTCTTACATCTTGTTTCTGGGAAAAGAAATAGATTAAGAATATTCATGTAAACACAGGCAATATTTACTATTGAAAAAAAATATATAAATGTATTTCTTCCAAGTAAAACTGCCACTAAAAAAGGAACCAACTAAATATAAATTTTCAGATAGAAGGAAAAAACACATAATTACATATATCACTATTTACATATACACATATGTACACATGCATGTACAAAATGCATACATGTACACATATGTACTCACTCAGTCATATGCATAAACACCCATATATACTTACACAAATGTATACAGATTACCCATATTCTTATTTGCATATGTACAGTGTTCACAACTGGACTAATGAGTAGAAATCTGTAAAGCTGAGTGGGAAGAGAGGGACCGACCTTTCTACTCTCCATGCGAGGGCCCCACTGAGCAATACATAAAGATACATTAGGCTGAATTACTTCATCTTCTTCTACTATAAATCTTCTTCTGTTAAGATACTGTAATGCTGAGTGGGAAGAGAGGGACTGACCTTTCAACTCTCCATGCGAGGGCCCCACTGAGCAATACATAAACATACATTAGGCTGAATTACTTCATCTTCTTCTACTATAAATCTTCTTCTGTTAAGAAACTGTAATGCTGAGTGGGAAGAGAGGGACTGACCTTTCAACTCTCCATGCGAGGGCCCCACTGAGCAAAACATAAAAATACATTAGGCTGAATTACTTCCTCTTCTTGTATTATAAATCTTCTTCTGTTAAGATACTGTAATGCTGAGTGGGAAGAGAGGGACCGACCTTTCAACTCTCCATGCGAGGGCCCCACTGAGCATTATCTTAATAACACGAAAATCCCATCCTTTTTCTTGTTTTCTTTTTCAAATTCAACACTCTTTAAACGCCTACCTAGGGTACGATTGGGGGTCACAGGGGCATGTCTTCCCTGCTCCCTCCCATACCCTGTTAGTGTTGAGTGGGAAGAGAGGGACCGACCTTTCAACTCTCCATACGTCATCCCCACTGAACACTAGTCTAAATGTACTGGATGTTGAGTGGGAAGAGAGGGACTTACCTTTCAACTCTCCATGCGAGGGTCCCACTGGACATCACACTTGCTTCCCTATTTTATTAACCTTGGCCTTCTTTTGTAAATTTTCTAGTGTCAATGGTGAAGGGAATTCTGCCCTGATCATCTTTTCTCCTATGGCTTGGTCTTTTTTCCATGCAATCATGGGTGGAGGATCTCTGAACCTTTGCTTCCATGGCTTATCCTCTGCATCTTCTTGCACCCAAGACCAGATCTTATTGATTGACGATCTTAGAATTGGTGCTATGCTTGGAGAATATAGCATAGGGAGAATGATCCTGGTTGTATTTGTCTTGGGCTTCACTTCCAATAAAACTTCTCTAGGTAGTTCATCTAGTCTATTTTTTGCTTCTCTTAAGATCTTGCTGTTGTATCCTCTGAGTTTGAAAAACTTAAACAATTCTTCTAGGGCCTCCTTCAGGTTCTCTGGATCGCTTACAATTCTCTTAATTCTTATACCTTGAGAGAAAGGGAGGGATCTTTTCAAATTAGGATGGTGACTTGACTGAAAATGGAGGTATTGGTGAGTATTAGAGGGCTTGTAGAATACTGTGGTTTGTAGGTTTCCTCCGTTGTCAAAATACACTAGGGTGTCCAGGAAAGGCAGTTTGTATGGATCATATTCTAGGGTGAACTGCAGGTCTGGGTGTATTTTGTTCATGCCTACATGATATTCTTTTAGCTCTTCTTCTTCTCCTTCAAAAATACCAAAGATGTCATCAATGTATCTGAAAAACACCTGGGGTTGCTTTGTCATCTTCTTCCTTTTCTTTTCTATGCTGACGTGAACAAAAATTTCAGCTATTGCTACTGACACTGAGGCTCCTATTGCTGTTCCTTTATTTTGTTTGTAGAAACCATGGTCAAATCTCAGAAGGGTGCCTCCTAACACGTGGTCTATCCCTTCTTTTATTAGGTAAGGAGGTGGAGCTTTAATGTTAAAATCCTGAAGGAGTCTTCCCTGTACATATGCCAAGTTCTTTTCATAAAAATTTGCAACCATCCAAGCTGCTTCCTCCTGAGGAATAGACGGATACAGGGATACAATATCAAAAGAGAAGATGAGTGCTCCTTTCGCAAATTGTGGAAATTCCTTAACTTTTCTGAGAAAATCAGAGGTATCCTGCAGTCTCTCTGGGAGCAGCTCCAAGAGGGGGGCTAGGTAAGTGGTAAGTAGCCGATCCACTGGTCTTGTAGGAGCACAGCAGCCACTCAAAACTGGTCTCCCTGGCCAGGTGCCTAGGTCTTCATCTATTTTCTTGTGAGTCTTTGGAAGTATATACCAATGTGGGATGTCTGGGTTATGTGACAGGAGGGCGTCTCTCTGGGCCGCTTTGAAGCTTGTACATTTTCCTCTAGGAGAGTCCAGGGTATAGAATCTATTCACCAAAACCTTGGAGTCTCTGTCAATTTTCCTCAAAGCTTCTTCTGGGTTTGTGATTGGTATATATGTTTCTCTATCTTTAAGGTGTGCCCTGCCCATTGCCCTGTAATTTCCTGTTTTGAGGACTACTAGGGCTCCATCTTTGTCGGCTTTTTTAATTACTATATTAGGATCTGTTCTCAGGCTTTCCAGTGCCTCTATTTCTTCTCTTTTCAAGTTGTGTCTACCTCTTCTTTTTGCTTGTATTGTTAATTCCTCCAAGGCTTCTTTCATTTTTTCAGCTAGACCTGGGAGTCTTTTTGGGGGGAGTTTTTCCTGTTTGGAGAAAGGGAGTTGAGATGGAACCACCTTCACTTGCTCTTTTCTTTGTGAAAAGGCTACAGGGAGAAGAGAATCCGTGAATCTGTGGTTTATTTCTGATTCTAGGTCCTTCAAGGAGTTGGCTAGATTCTCCAATACTGGCTTTGTCGAGGGAGGGCCTGGGACAAAGGATCTCCCTTTGCTTAGCACCGACTTCTGTGGGAGGGTGAGAGGAACCTCTGATACTACCAGTTCCAACCCCAGTTGCCATTGTTTCCTTCTTGCCAATATCTTCCTCTTCCTTGTTCTTGACCCCATTGGTAGTTTCCTCTTCTTCCTTCGTATCCCCATCTGTTCTGCGGCCTCCATTCTCTCTGTCCTCCTTGTGGTCTCCATCCTTGAGGGTTGTTGTTCCATCTTGGTCTTTCTGTTGTTCTCCACGGTTGGGGGTTCTGGCCTTGCCTGGGTTGCCAGTTGTTTGTTCTCCTGGGGGTGTATTCTCTGTTTTGAGGGTTCGCCCATCTTGGGTCCCTGTACTGCTGGTTCCAGTTGTTTTGTCTCCAGGGTCTCTGGGTGAATTTTCTTCGCATGTCCTGTCTGTTCCTTACTCTCTGTTGGGGTTGTGCATCGTTTTTTGTCTGAGTTTGCTTATGCTTTTTCTTTTTTCCTTTGTCTGTTTCTGTGCCTACTGATCTATGCTCGCTCTTTCTTTTCTCACCATTGTTTTCTACCATTTCTTCTTGGTTATCTCTTGTTTCCGTTGGTTCTGGGTCTTGGGGGATGCTGACCTCCTTTTGAGGGGGCTGAAAATGATGTGCCAGAATCTTTTCTATATTTTCTATTGCCTTAGCTACCTTATCTATGCGAATGTGGCATTCTTCTACTTTATCATTTCCTTGATTACTCTGGGTAGGGATATTTTCTTCGGGGAGGGGGGGTTCTGCCTCATTCTCTGTCCTATCCTCTTGTGTGATACTTCTTCTGTCCTCTTGAGGGGTCCCTTGTCCACATGTTACTTGGGAACCTTCTTGAGGTTGAGTTGGGGTGCTGTCTGCTGGGGGGCTAGGAAGTAGGTGTTCCCTCGTGGGCATCTCCCTGTCAGCTGTTCTAGGGTCCATACATCTCCTTACCCTATCTATTTCTGTTTCAGTCATCGCATTTTCTTCATCTCCTCGCAGGTATTCCAGTAGGTTGATGGGTCCACTTGCTATGAAGTATCTTTCACTTGGGGGGGCTTTGTTTTTCTTGGTTTTCATGTATCCCACTGCTTCTTTGTAGGCTCTATTGGTTATGACATCGTATTTCTGAGGGTATCTTTCTATCAAATCCAATTTCAAACTAACGATAAATGACCTCAGATGGATTGCTTCAGACCTTAGTTGGGCAGCCACTAATCCTTGCCATCTTCTAGCTGCATCCTTCCATATCATTTCTCCCATTTCTATTATCCATAGGGGGGGGATGAATCCTGAAGGGGACTTGTAGTCTGTGATGGCTGTCCTTCCAATTCCCGCGATACCTTGTAATTCACACTCGTTGCAGTATTTAATTTTCCTATAGCACAAGGCTTCTTTCTTGAAGAGTGTGGCCAGGGTCTGTAGGTCCATCAGTTCGTCTTCTGTAAGTGGAGTGTCATCTTCTAGGTCCTGGAAATGGTCCGGATATGGGTCCTCTGGAAACCCCATCTCCTTAGCATTCGTTTCCAAGATAGGCAACAATGGGGAGGCTTCTATAGCAGGATTCCCTGGGGCCCAAGCATCAGGGTGTGCCCAACCATCTGTTAGGAGGTGGTGGGGGTTGTCCCTTTCTGTTCTGTTCTTATAGGCTTCAGGGTTCGTCACTCTTTCATAGATTTCCTCCATACTTTTGCTTAGCCTATAGCTCAAGGAGCTCAGGCTTCTTTCTTCTACTGTGGGTGACATTTTTCTTTCTTCTTGCATATTATCTCCTCTTGACTGGTTCCTAGTTACCACCATTTCACTGTACTACAAAACCATATATATATATAGTGGCTAGGGTAGGTTAGGTTGGGTTTTTCCGTTAGTGTCACTCACTACACCCTTAACCTACCCTCAAACCGACCACTGAAAAAAGCTGATAAAAAAAAAAATCTGGAAAGGAAACTCTGTGTAAAACACAGTATCTACCTAGGCTGTGCAAAACACAGTCTCTCTAGGGAAAAACCTGTGCAACGACACAGAAAAAATACCACTAAAACTTAAAAAACTAATTACACTAGAATTTCCTGGAATAGAAAAGTTCCTGAAAGAGAAAATCCACTCTAAACTACTCTCTTAAGTTGCTAAGATTAGTCACCAGGTGAAACCCTTTTAAAGGGATAACAACACAGAAAACCACACAAGTATTGCTTTAGAAAAAACGGGGGAAATGCTAGTCCTCTGATAAAGGAGAGACTAGCCCAAACCTGTATATCCTTGTCGTAGATCCCGTGAAGACTTCTTTCCTGTCAGCACTTGGATGGATTTTTCTATATCCTTATTCACTTTCCGAGGTTTCACTTAGGTGCAATGAAAATACTAAGTTACACTTAACACTACTCAGTATTCCCACCAAGGCACGAACGCGTTTTCGGCCTTTCTGGCCTCTTCAGGTGCACTATTGTAAGAATACTGGCTCTTTATTCAAAAAAGTATAACATATATACAGTCAGGCAAAAGAGTACCACGGTGTAACTTGACAAACTAGGGAACCTAACCCTCGTTCCTTCCTGGGTACCAGGGGAAGGGGAGGATCCTAGATATACCAATAAATACAATTACATATACATAACTACATATACATAACTACATATACATATAACTACATAAAATTACAATACAATTACACATACATACAATTACATATACATACAATTACATATACAACTACGTATATATACAACTATATATACAATTACATATACATACAAATACATACACAACCATATCAGCATATATACGAAACAATTATATATATATATCTACAAAAAGAAGCACATATATAGCAAAGCTTAGAAAAAACATCAAAAATACATATATACAACCCAACGCTGGGTATATTGCGGCGTTTTCTAATCGTCGTTTCGCTTGTCGAATTTCGCTCTGCTTCCGTTTCTGTTGGTAACCCTTGGCGGAGTTATCGGCCGTCTTCCTTGTTCCTTCCTTATTCTGGGTCCTTTGCCTGGGTTGAAGTGGTTAATGTGCCCAGGGGTCTCTTCTCCATTATCTGTGAATAGGGAAGGAGAGATACAGGGCAGATGAGGAAGTAAGGGAATTGTATAAGCTTATATCATGTAAATAAATAATAAATAAATAGCAATAAAAAACCCAAATCTCTGAGAACCAACTAGTAAACAAAACACACACACCTCTTATCTTAGGCCATCACCTAGAAAAACCGGGGAAAGGAGGAGGTAACAGCAGGAGCCCTTCTCCAGGGGGCTACACTTGGTCAAGGAAGGGAGGTAGGTTTCTTGTCGAAGGTCCTTGTCGCAACTGCTGCTCCTACAACGAGGGTGTGACTGAAGATAGAGTGGAAATATAGGGTATATATAGGAGGAGAGAAAGAGGTAACAGTGTTGAAAGAGGGGTGCCCTTGTTCAGGTAGTTGGTCTCTCAGCAGGTAGCAATTTCTTCTGTGGGAATGGGGGAACTCGGTTTACCTCTCCCTTCACTCTCTACCCACATATAGTTCTATATCTATGTGTTATCTATAAAACCATATACACAGATACATATATATATATCAATATATAAAAAGATATACACATATATATATATATATATATATATATATATATATATACATATATATATATATATACATATACACACACACATACATATATACAAACATATACACAAGTATGTATATAGAAAATATTATATTATATAAAAGTCCATACAAATACCTATACTTATAGATATATGTATACATATTCATTTCTCTAAATATGCATTTATGTGCATAACTACACATGCATAAAGGGACAATTGTACAGCCCCCATATCTTTATAACCATATTTTTGCATATATATACATATATATCCATATGCACATATATACACTTACATGACCCCTATCTATACACACATATACGCATACATATGCATACATACACATGTATACATACACATATACACATACATGCACATACACATACATACACCTACATATACACATGCACATACACATACATATACATATACATACACATATATATATATATACATATACCTACACATACATATCCATATACATACACATATACATACAAGTATGCATACCCACCTACAATTATATGTACATACAAATACATATACAAAATACATATATATACATACACACATATGCACATACACATACATGCACATACACATACACCTGCATATACATATACATATATATACATACACATATACACGCACATATACATATACATACACATATACATACACATACACATACATATACACATACATATACACATGCACATGCACATGCACATGCACATGCACATGCACATGCACATGCACATGCACATGCACATGCACATACACATGTACACATACATATACATATTCATACACATATACATATACATACACATATGCAAATACACATACGCACATATATACACATACATACACGTATACATATCTACATACATATACATATAAATACATACACATTACATATATACATACAGACACATATACAAATACATACTCACATACACATACACATACATATATACACATACATATACACACATACATACACATAAGTATATATATAAACGCAAATATACACATATGCAAATACATATATATGCATAAAAAAATGAAAGAAAACATCTCCAAAAGTAAACCAGTGTAAAAGGATACATTCTTCCAGGTGCTGAGCTATTCAGGTGGAAGGTAGTTTCCAATCGGGGATGGGGAACTGGGGGCCTCCTTGGTGTTCACTACTGTTTCTTACATCTTGTTTCTGGGAAAAGAAATAGATTAAGAATATTCATGTAAACACAGGCAATATTTACTATTGAAAAAAAATATATAAATGTATTTCTTCCAAGTAAAACTGCCACTAAAAAAGGAACCAACTAAATATAAATTTTCAGATAGAAGGAAAAAACACATAATTACATATATCACTATTTACATATACACATATGTACACATGCATGTACAAAATGCATACATGTACACATATGTACTCACTCAGTCATATGCATAAACACCCATATATACTTACACAAATGTATACAGATTACCCATATTCTTATTTGCATATGTACAGTGTTCACAACTGGACTAATGAGTAGAAATCTGTAAAGCTGAGTGGGAAGAGAGGGACCGACCTTTCTACTCTCCATGCGAGGGCCCCACTGAGCAATACATAAAGATACATTAGGCTGAATTACTTCATCTTCTTCTACTATAAATCTTCTTCTGTTAAGATACTGTAATGCTGAGTGGGAAGAGAGGGACTGACCTTTCAACTCTCCATGCGAGGGCCCCACTGAGCAATACATAAACATACATTAGGCTGAATTACTTCATCTTCTTCTACTATAAATCTTCTTCTGTTAAGAAACTGTAATGCTGAGTGGGAAGAGAGGGACTGACCTTTCAACTCTCCATGCGAGGGCCCCACTGAGCAAAACATAAAAATACATTAGGCTGAATTACTTCCTCTTCTTGTATTATAAATCTTCTTCTGTTAAGATACTGTAATGCTGAGTGGGAAGAGAGGGACCGACCTTTCAACTCTCCATGCGAGGGCCCCACTGAGCATTATCTTAATAACACGAAAATCCCATCCTTTTTCTTGTTTTCTTTTTCAAATTCAACACTCTTTAAACGCCTACCTAGGGTACGATTGGGGGTCACAGGGGCATGTCTTCCCTGCTCCCTCCCATACCCTGTTAGTGTTGAGTGGGAAGAGAGGGACCGACCTTTCAACTCTCCATACGTCATCCCCACTGAACACTAGTCTAAATGTACTGGATGTTGAGTGGGAAGAGAGGGACTTACCTTTCAACTCTCCATGCGAGGGTCCCACTGGACATCACACTTGCTTCCCTATTTTATTAACCTTGGCCTTCTTTTGTAAATTTTCTAGTGTCAATGGTGAAGGGAATTCTGCCCTGATCATCTTTTCTCCTATGGCTTGGTCTTTTTTCCATGCAATCATGGGTGGAGGATCTCTGAACCTTTGCTTCCATGGCTTATCCTCTGCATCTTCTTGCACCCAAGACCAGATCTTATTGATTGACGATCTTAGAATTGGTGCTATGCTTGGAGAATATAGCATAGGGAGAATGATCCTGGTTGTATTTGTCTTGGGCTTCACTTCCAATAAAACTTCTCTAGGTAGTTCATCTAGTCTATTTTTTGCTTCTCTTAAGATCTTGCTGTTGTATCCTCTGAGTTTGAAAAACTTAAACAATTCTTCTAGGGCCTCCTTCAGGTTCTCTGGATCGCTTACAATTCTCTTAATTCTTATACCTTGAGAGAAAGGGAGGGATCTTTTCAAATTAGGATGGTGACTTGACTGAAAATGGAGGTATTGGTGAGTATTAGAGGGCTTGTAGAATACTGTGGTTTGTAGGTTTCCTCCGTTGTCAAAATACACTAGGGTGTCCAGGAAAGGCAGTTTGTATGGATCATATTCTAGGGTGAACTGCAGGTCTGGGTGTATTTTGTTCATGCCTACATGATATTCTTTTAGCTCTTCTTCTTCTCCTTCAAAAATACCAAAGATGTCATCAATGTATCTGAAAAACACCTGGGGTTGCTTTGTCATCTTCTTCCTTTTCTTTTCTATGCTGACGTGAACAAAAATTTCAGCTATTGCTACTGACACTGAGGCTCCTATTGCTGTTCCTTTATTTTGTTTGTAGAAACCATGGTCAAATCTCAGAAGGGTGCCTCCTAACACGTGGTCTATCCCTTCTTTTATTAGGTAAGGAGGTGGAGCTTTAATGTTAAAATCCTGAAGGAGTCTTCCCTGTACATATGCCAAGTTCTTTTCATAAAAATTTGCAACCATCCAAGCTGCTTCCTCCTGAGGAATAGACGGATACAGGGATACAATATCAAAAGAGAAGATGAGTGCTCCTTTCGCAAATTGTGGAAATTCCTTAACTTTTCTGAGAAAATCAGAGGTATCCTGCAGTCTCTCTGGGAGCAGCTCCAAGAGGGGGGCTAGGTAAGTGGTAAGTAGCCGATCCACTGGTCTTGTAGGAGCACAGCAGCCACTCAAAACTGGTCTCCCTGGCCAGGTGCCTAGGTCTTCATCTATTTTCTTGTGAGTCTTTGGAAGTATATACCAATGTGGGATGTCTGGGTTATGTGACAGGAGGGCGTCTCTCTGGGCCGCTTTGAAGCTTGTACATTTTCCTCTAGGAGAGTCCAGGGTATAGAATCTATTCACCAAAACCTTGGAGTCTCTGTCAATTTTCCTCAAAGCTTCTTCTGGGTTTGTGATTGGTATATATGTTTCTCTATCTTTAAGGTGTGCCCTGCCCATTGCCCTGTAATTTCCTGTTTTGAGGACTACTAGGGCTCCATCTTTGTCGGCTTTTTTAATTACTATATTAGGATCTGTTCTCAGGCTTTCCAGTGCCTCTATTTCTTCTCTTTTCAAGTTGTGTCTACCTCTTCTTTTTGCTTGTATTGTTAATTCCTCCAAGGCTTCTTTCATTTTTTCAGCTAGACCTGGGAGTCTTTTTGGGGGGAGTTTTTCCTGTTTGGAGAAAGGGAGTTGAGATGGAACCACCTTCACTTGCTCTTTTCTTTGTGAAAAGGCTACAGGGAGAAGAGAATCCGTGAATCTGTGGTTTATTTCTGATTCTAGGTCCTTCAAGGAGTTGGCTAGATTCTCCAATACTGGCTTTGTCGAGGGAGGGCCTGGGACAAAGGATCTCCCTTTGCTTAGCACCGACTTCTGTGGGAGGGTGAGAGGAACCTCTGATACTACCAGTTCCAACCCCAGTTGCCATTGTTTCCTTCTTGCCAATATCTTCCTCTTCCTTGTTCTTGACCCCATTGGTAGTTTCCTCTTCTTCCTTCGTATCCCCATCTGTTCTGCGGCCTCCATTCTCTCTGTCCTCCTTGTGGTCTCCATCCTTGAGGGTTGTTGTTCCATCTTGGTCTTTCTGTTGTTCTCCACGGTTGGGGGTTCTGGCCTTGCCTGGGTTGCCAGTTGTTTGTTCTCCTGGGGGTGTATTCTCTGTTTTGAGGGTTCGCCCATCTTGGGTCCCTGTACTGCTGGTTCCAGTTGTTTTGTCTCCAGGGTCTCTGGGTGAATTTTCTTCGCATGTCCTGTCTGTTCCTTACTCTCTGTTGGGGTTGTGCATCGTTTTTTGTCTGAGTTTGCTTATGCTTTTTCTTTTTTCCTTTGTCTGTTTCTGTGCCTACTGATCTATGCTCGCTCTTTCTTTTCTCACCATTGTTTTCTACCATTTCTTCTTGGTTATCTCTTGTTTCCGTTGGTTCTGGGTCTTGGGGGATGCTGACCTCCTTTTGAGGGGGCTGAAAATGATGTGCCAGAATCTTTTCTATATTTTCTATTGCCTTAGCTACCTTATCTATGCGAATGTGGCATTCTTCTACTTTATCATTTCCTTGATTACTCTGGGTAGGGATATTTTCTTCGGGGAGGGGGGGTTCTGCCTCATTCTCTGTCCTATCCTCTTGTGTGATACTTCTTCTGTCCTCTTGAGGGGTCCCTTGTCCACATGTTACTTGGGAACCTTCTTGAGGTTGAGTTGGGGTGCTGTCTGCTGGGGGGCTAGGAAGTAGGTGTTCCCTCGTGGGCATCTCCCTGTCAGCTGTTCTAGGGTCCATACATCTCCTTACCCTATCTATTTCTGTTTCAGTCATCGCATTTTCTTCATCTCCTCGCAGGTATTCCAGTAGGTTGATGGGTCCACTTGCTATGAAGTATCTTTCACTTGGGGGGGCTTTGTTTTTCTTGGTTTTCATGTATCCCACTGCTTCTTTGTAGGCTCTATTGGTTATGACATCGTATTTCTGAGGGTATCTTTCTATCAAATCCAATTTCAAACTAACGATAAATGACCTCAGATGGATTGCTTCAGACCTTAGTTGGGCAGCCACTAATCCTTGCCATCTTCTAGCTGCATCCTTCCATATCATTTCTCCCATTTCTATTATCCATAGGGGGGGGATGAATCCTGAAGGGGACTTGTAGTCTGTGATGGCTGTCCTTCCAATTCCCGCGATACCTTGTAATTCACACTCGTTGCAGTATTTAATTTTCCTATAGCACAAGGCTTCTTTCTTGAAGAGTGTGGCCAGGGTCTGTAGGTCCATCAGTTCGTCTTCTGTAAGTGGAGTGTCATCTTCTAGGTCCTGGAAATGGTCCGGATATGGGTCCTCTGGAAACCCCATCTCCTTAGCATTCGTTTCCAAGATAGGCAACAATGGGGAGGCTTCTATAGCAGGATTCCCTGGGGCCCAAGCATCAGGGTGTGCCCAACCATCTGTTAGGAGGTGGTGGGGGTTGTCCCTTTCTGTTCTGTTCTTATAGGCTTCAGGGTTCGTCACTCTTTCATAGATTTCCTCCATACTTTTGCTTAGCCTATAGCTCAAGGAGCTCAGGCTTCTTTCTTCTACTGTGGGTGACATTTTTCTTTCTTCTTGCATATTATCTCCTCTTGACTGGTTCCTAGTTACCACCATTTCACTGTACTACAAAACCATATATATATATAGTGGCTAGGGTAGGTTAGGTTGGGTTTTTCCGTTAGTGTCACTCACTACACCCTTAACCTACCCTCAAACCGACCACTGAAAAAAGCTGATAAAAAAAAAATCTGGAAAGGAAACTCTGTGTAAAACACAGTATCTACCTAGGCTGTGCAAAACACAGTCTCTCTAGGGAAAAACCTGTGCAACGACACAGAAAAAATACCACTAAAACTTAAAAAAACTAATTACACTAGAATTTCCTGGAATAGAAAAGTTCCTGAAAGAGAAAATCCACTCTAAACTACTCTCTTAAGTTGCTAAGATTAGTCACCAGGTGAAACCCTTTTAAAGGGATAACAACACAGAAAACCACACAAGTATTGCTTTAGAAAAAACGGGGGAAATGCTAGTCCTCTGATAAAGGAGAGACTAGCCCAAACCTGTATATCCTTGTCGTAGATCCCGTGAAGACTTCTTTCCTGTCAGCACTTGGATGGATTTTTCTATATCCTTATTCACTTTCCGAGGTTTCACTTAGGTGCAATGAAAATACTAAGTTACACTTAACACTACTCAGTATTCCCACCAAGGCACGAACGCGTTTTCGGCCTTTCTGGCCTCTTCAGGTGCACTATTGTAAGAATACTGGCTCTTTATTCAAAAAAGTATAACATATATACAGTCAGGCAAAAGAGTACCACGGTGTAACTTGACAAACTAGGGAACCTAACCCTCGTTCCTTCCTGGGTACCAGGGGAAGGGGAGGATCCTAGATATACCAATAAATACAATTACATATACATAACTACATATACATAACTACATATACATATAACTACATAAAATTACAATACAATTACACATACATACAATTACATATACATACAATTACATATACAACTACGTATATATACAACTATATATACAATTACATATACATACAAATACATACACAACCATATCAGCATATATACGAAACAATTATATATATATATCTACAAAAAGAAGCACATATATAGCAAAGCTTAGAAAAAACATCAAAAATACATATATACAACCCAACGCTGGGTATATTGCGGCGTTTTCTAATCGTCGTTTCGCTTGTCGAATTTCGCTCTGCTTCCGTTTCTGTTGGTAACCCTTGGCGGAGTTATCGGCCGTCTTCCTTGTTCCTTCCTTATTCTGGGTCCTTTGCCTGGGTTGAAGTGGTTAATGTGCCCAGGGGTCTCTTCTCCATTATCTGTGAATAGGGAAGGAGAGATACAGGGCAGATGAGGAAGTAAGGGAATTGTATAAGCTTATATCATGTAAATAAATAATAAATAAATAGCAATAAAAAACCCAAATCTCTGAGAACCAACTAGTAAACAAAACACACACACCTCTTATCTTAGGCCATCACCTAGAAAAACCGGGGAAAGGAGGAGGTAACAGCAGGAGCCCTTCTCCAGGGGGCTACACTTGGTCAAGGAAGGGAGGTAGGTTTCTTGTCGAAGGTCCTTGTCGCAACTGCTGCTCCTACAACGAGGGTGTGACTGAAGATAGAGTGGAAATATAGGGTATATATAGGAGGAGAGAAAGAGGTAACAGTGTTGAAAGAGGGGTGCCCTTGTTCAGGTAGTTGGTCTCTCAGCAGGTAGCAATTTCTTCTGTGGGAATGGGGGAACTCGGTTTACCTCTCCCTTCACTCTCTACCCACATATAGTTCTATATCTATGTGTTATCTATAAAACCATATACACAGATACATATATATATATCAATATATAAAAAGGTATACATATATATACATATATATATATATATATATATATATATATATATATATATATATATACATATACACACACATATATACACACATACACACATACAAACATATACACAAGTATGTATATAGAAAATATTATATTATATAAAAGTCCATACAAATACCTATACTTATAGATATATGTATACATATTCATTTCTCTAAATATGCATTTATGTGCATAACTACACATGCATAAAGGGACAATTGTACAGCCCCCATATCTTTATAACCATATTTTTGCATATATATACATATATATCCATATGCACATATATACACTTACATGACCCCTATCTATACACACATATACGCATACATATGCATACATACACATGTATACATACACATATACACATACATGCACATACACATACATACACCTACATATACACATGCACATACACATACATATACATATACATACACATATATATATATATACATATACCTACACATACATATCCATATACATACACATATACATACAAGTATGCATACCCACCTACAATTATATGTACATACAAATACATATACAAAATACATATATATACATACACACATATGCACATACACATACATGCACATACACATACACCTGCATATACATATACATATATATACATACACATATACACGCACATATACATATACATACACATATACATACACATACACATACATATACACATACATATACACATGCACATGCACATGCACATGCACATGCACATGCACATGCACATGCACATGCACATGCACATGCACATGCACATACACATGTACACATACATATACATATTCATACACATATACATATACATACACATATGCAAATACACATACGCACATATATACACATACATACACGTATACATATCTACATACATATACATATAAATACATACACATTACATATATACATACAGACACATATACAAATACATACTCACATACACATACACATACATATATACACATACATATACACACATACATACACATAAGTATATATATAAACGCAAATATACACATATGCAAATACATATATATGCATAAAAAAATGAAAGAAAACATCTCCAAAAGTAAACCAGTGTAAAAGGATACATTCTTCCAGGTGCTGAGCTATTCAGGTGGAAGGTAGTTTCCCCTCGGGGATGGGGAACTGGGGGCCTCCTTGGTGTTCACTACTGTTTCTTACATCTTGTTTCTGGGAAAAGAAATAGATTAAGAATATTCATGTAAACACAGGCAATATTTACTATTGAAAAAAATATATAAATGTATTTCTTCCAAGTAAAACTGCCACTAAAAAAGGAACCAACTAAATATAAATTTTCAGATAGAAGGAAAAAACACATAATTACATATATCACTATTTACATATACACATATGTACACATGCATGTACAAAATGCATACATGTACACATATGTACTCACTCAGTCATATGCATAAACACCCATATATACTTACACAAATGTATACAGATTACCCATATTCTTATTTGCATATGTACAGTGTTCACAACTGGACTAATGAGTAGAAATCTGTAAAGCTGAGTGGGAAGAGAGGGACCGACCTTTCTACTCTCCATGCGAGGGCCCCACTGAGCAATACATAAAGATACATTAGGCTGAATTACTTCATCTTCTTCTACTATAAATCTTCTTCTGTTAAGATACTGTAATGCTGAGTGGGAAGAGAGGGACTGACCTTTCAACTCTCCATGCGAGGGCCCCACTGAGCAATACATAAACATACATTAGGCTGAATTACTTCATCTTCTTCTACTATAAATCTTCTTCTGTTAAGAAACTGTAATGCTGAGTGGGAAGAGAGGGACTGACCTTTCAACTCTCCATGCGAGGGCCCCACTGAGCAAAACATAAAAATACATTAGGCTGAATTACTTCCTCTTCTTGTATTATAAATCTTCTTCTGTTAAGATACTGTAATGCTGAGTGGGAAGAGAGGGACCGACCTTTCAACTCTCCATGCGAGGGCCCCACTGAGCATTATCTTAATAACACGAAAATCCCATCCTTTTTCTTGTTTTCTTTTTCAAATTCAACACTCTTTAAACGCCTACCTAGGGTACGATTGGGGGTCACAGGGGCATGTCTTCCCTGCTCCCTCCCATACCCTGTTAGTGTTGAGTGGGAAGAGAGGGACCGACCTTTCAACTCTCCATACGTCATCCCCACTGAACACTAGTCTAAATGTACTGGATGTTGAGTGGGAAGAGAGGGACTTACCTTTCAACTCTCCATGCGAGGGTCCCACTGGACATCACACTTGCTTCCCTATTTTATTAACCTTGGCCTTCTTTTGTAAATTTTCTAGTGTCAATGGTGAAGGGAATTCTGCCCTGATCATCTTTTCTCCTATGGCTTGGTCTTTTTTCCATGCAATCATGGGTGGAGGATCTCTGAACCTTTGCTTCCATGGCTTATCCTCTGCATCTTCTTGCACCCAAGACCAGATCTTATTGATTGACGATCTTAGAATTGGTGCTATGCTTGGAGAATATAGCATAGGGAGAATGATCCTGGTTGTATTTGTCTTGGGCTTCACTTCCAATAAAACTTCTCTAGGTAGTTCATCTAGTCTATTTTTTGCTTCTCTTAAGATCTTGCTGTTGTATCCTCTGAGTTTGAAAAACTTAAACAATTCTTCTAGGGCCTCCTTCAGGTTCTCTGGATCGCTTACAATTCTCTTAATTCTTATACCTTGAGAGAAAGGGAGGGATCTTTTCAAATTAGGATGGTGACTTGACTGAAAATGGAGGTATTGGTGAGTATTAGAGGGCTTGTAGAATACTGTGGTTTGTAGGTTTCCTCCGTTGTCAAAATACACTAGGGTGTCCAGGAAAGGCAGTTTGTATGGATCATATTCTAGGGTGAACTGCAGGTCTGGGTGTATTTTGTTCATGCCTACATGATATTCTTTTAGCTCTTCTTCTTCTCCTTCAAAAATACCAAAGATGTCATCAATGTATCTGAAAAACACCTGGGGTTGCTTTGTCATCTTCTTCCTTTTCTTTTCTATGCTGACGTGAACAAAAATTTCAGCTATTGCTACTGACACTGAGGCTCCTATTGCTGTTCCTTTATTTTGTTTGTAGAAACCATGGTCAAATCTCAGAAGGGTGCCTCCTAACACGTGGTCTATCCCTTCTTTTATTAGGTAAGGAGGTGGAGCTTTAATGTTAAAATCCTGAAGGAGTCTTCCCTGTACATATGCCAAGTTCTTTTCATAAAAATTTGCAACCATCCAAGCTGCTTCCTCCTGAGGAATAGACGGATACAGGGATACAATATCAAAAGAGAAGATGAGTGCTCCTTTCGCAAATTGTGGAAATTCCTTAACTTTTCTGAGAAAATCAGAGGTATCCTGCAGTCTCTCTGGGAGCAGCTCCAAGGGGGGCTAGGTAAGTGGTAAGTAGCCGATCCACTGGTCTTGTAGGAGCACAGCAGCCACTCAAAACTGGTCTCCCTGGCCAGGTGCCTAGGTCTTCATCTATTTTCTTGTGAGTCTTTGGAAGTATATACCAATGTGGGATGTCTGGGTTATGTGACAGGAGGGCGTCTCTCTGGGCCGCTTTGAAGCTTGTACATTTTCCTCTAGGAGAGTCCAGGGTATAGAATCTATTCACCAAAACCTTGGAGTCTCTGTCAATTTTCCTCAAAGCTTCTTCTGGGTTTGTGATTGGTATATATGTTTCTCTATCTTTAAGGTGTGCCCTGCCCATTGCCCTGTAATTTCCTGTTTTGAGGACTACTAGGGCTCCATCTTTGTCGGCTTTTTTAATTACTATATTAGGATCTGTTCTCAGGCTTTCCAGTGCCTCTATTTCTTCTCTTTTCAAGTTGTGTCTACCTCTTCTTTTTGCTTGTATTGTTAATTCCTCCAAGGCTTCTTTCATTTTTTCAGCTAGACCTGGGAGTCTTTTTGGGGGGAGTTTTTCCTGTTTGGAGAAAGGGAGTTGAGATGGAACCACCTTCACTTGCTCTTTTCTTTGTGAAAAGGCTACAGGGAGAAGAGAATCCGTGAATCTGTGGTTTATTTCTGATTCTAGGTCCTTCAAGGAGTTGGCTAGATTCTCCAATACTGGCTTTGTCGAGGGAGGGCCTGGGACAAAGGATCTCCCTTTGCTTAGCACCGACTTCTGTGGGAGGGTGAGAGGAACCTCTGATACTACCAGTTCCAACCCCAGTTGCCATTGTTTCCTTCTTGCCAATATCTTCCTCTTCCTTGTTCTTGACCCCATTGGTAGTTTCCTCTTCTTCCTTCGTATCCCCATCTGTTCTGCGGCCTCCATTCTCTCTGTCCTCCTTGTGGTCTCCATCCTTGAGGGTTGTTGTTCCATCTTGGTCTTTCTGTTGTTCTCCACGGTTGGGGGTTCTGGCCTTGCCTGGGTTGCCAGTTGTTTGTTCTCCTGGGGGTGTATTCTCTGTTTTGAGGGTTCGCCCATCTTGGGTCCCTGTACTGCTGGTTCCAGTTGTTTTGTCTCCAGGGTCTCTGGGTGAATTTTCTTCGCATGTCCTGTCTGTTCCTTACTCTCTGTTGGGGTTGTGCATCGTTTTTTGTCTGAGTTTGCTTATGCTTTTTCTTTTTTCCTTTGTCTGTTTCTGTGCCTACTGATCTATGCTCGCTCTTTCTTTTCTCACCATTGTTTTCTACCATTTCTTCTTGGTTATCTCTTGTTTCCGTTGGTTCTGGGTCTTGGGGGATGCTGACCTCCTTTTGAGGGGGCTGAAAATGATGTGCCAGAATCTTTTCTATATTTTCTATTGCCTTAGCTACCTTATCTATGCGAATGTGGCATTCTTCTACTTTATCATTTCCTTGATTACTCTGGGTAGGGATATTTTCTTCGGGGAGGGGGGGTTCTGCCTCATTCTCTGTCCTATCCTCTTGTGTGATACTTCTTCTGTCCTCTTGAGGGGTCCCTTGTCCACATGTTACTTGGGAACCTTCTTGAGGTTGAGTTGGGGTGCTGTCTGCTGGGGGGCTAGGAAGTAGGTGTTCCCTCGTGGGCATCTCCCTGTCAGCTGTTCTAGGGTCCATACATCTCCTTACCCTATCTATTTCTGTTTCAGTCATCGCATTTTCTTCATCTCCTCGCAGGTATTCCAGTAGGTTGATGGGTCCACTTGCTATGAAGTATCTTTCACTTGGGGGGGCTTTGTTTTTCTTGGTTTTCATGTATCCCACTGCTTCTTTGTAGGCTCTATTGGTTATGACATCGTATTTCTGAGGGTATCTTTCTATCAAATCCAATTTCAAACTAACGATAAATGACCTCAGATGGATTGCTTCAGACCTTAGTTGGGCAGCCACTAATCCTTGCCATCTTCTAGCTGCATCCTTCCATATCATTTCTCCCATTTCTATTATCCATAGGGGGGGGATGAATCCTGAAGGGGACTTGTAGTCTGTGATGGCTGTCCTTCCAATTCCCGCGATACCTTGTAATTCACACTCGTTGCAGTATTTAATTTTCCTATAGCACAAGGCTTCTTTCTTGAAGAGTGTGGCCAGGGTCTGTAGGTCCATCAGTTCGTCTTCTGTAAGTGGAGTGTCATCTTCTAGGTCCTGGAAATGGTCCGGATATGGGTCCTCTGGAAACCCCATCTCCTTAGCATTCGTTTCCAAGATAGGCAACAATGGGGAGGCTTCTATAGCAGGATTCCCTGGGGCCCAAGCATCAGGGTGTGCCCAACCATCTGTTAGGAGGTGGTGGGGGTTGTCCCTTTCTGTTCTGTTCTTATAGGCTTCAGGGTTCGTCACTCTTTCATAGATTTCCTCCATACTTTTGCTTAGCCTATAGCTCAAGGAGCTCAGGCTTCTTTCTTCTACTGTGGGTGACATTTTTCTTTCTTCTTGCATATTATCTCCTCTTGACTGGTTCCTAGTTACCACCATTTCACTGTACTACAAAACCATATATATATATAGTGGCTAGGGTAGGTTAGGTTGGGTTTTTCCGTTAGTGTCACTCACTACACCCTTAACCTACCCTCAAACCGACCACTGAAAAAAGCTGATAAAAAAAATCTGGAAAGGAAACTCTGTGTAAAACACAGTATCTACCTAGGCTGTGCAAAACACAGTCTCTCTAGGGAAAAACCTGTGCAACGACACAGAAAAAATACCACTAAAACTTAAAAAACTAATTACACTAGAATTTCCTGGAATAGAAAAGTTCCTGAAAGAGAAAATCCACTCTAAACTACTCTCTTAAGTTGCTAAGATTAGTCACCAGGTGAAACCCTTTTAAAGGGATAACAACACAGAAAACCACACAAGTATTGCTTTAGAAAAAACGGGGGAAATGCTAGTCCTCTGATAAAGGAGAGACTAGCCCAAACCTGTATATCCTTGTCGTAGATCCCGTGAAGACTTCTTTCCTGTCAGCACTTGGATGGATTTTTCTATATCCTTATTCACTTTCCGAGGTTTCACTTAGGTGCAATGAAAATACTAAGTTACACTTAACACTACTCAGTATTCCCACCAAGGCACGAACGCGTTTTCGGCCTTTCTGGCCTCTTCAGGTGCACTATTGTAAGAATACTGGCTCTTTATTCAAAAAAGTATAACATATATACAGTCAGGCAAAAGAGTACCACGGTGTAACTTGACAAACTAGGGAACCTAACCCTCGTTCCTTCCTGGGTACCAGGGGAAGGGGAGGATCCTAGATATACCAATAAATACAATTACATATACATAACTACATATACATAACTACATATACATATAACTACATAAAATTACAATACAATTACACATACATACAATTACATATACATACAATTACATATACAACTACGTATATATACAACTATATATACAATTACATATACATACAAATACATACACAACCATATCAGCATATATACGAAACAATTATATATATATATCTACAAAAAGAAGCACATATATAGCAAAGCTTAGAAAAAACATCAAAAATACATATATACAACCCAACGCTGGGTATATTGCGGCGTTTTCTAATCGTCGTTTCGCTTGTCGAATTTCGCTCTGCTTCCGTTTCTGTTGGTAACCCTTGGCGGAGTTATCGGCCGTCTTCCTTGTTCCTTCCTTATTCTGGGTCCTTTGCCTGGGTTGAAGTGGTTAATGTGCCCAGGGGTCTCTTCTCCATTATCTGTGAATAGGGAAGGAGAGATACAGGGCAGATGAGGAAGTAAGGGAATTGTATAAGCTTATATCATGTAAATAAATAATAAATAAATAGCAATAAAAAACCCAAATCTCTGAGAACCAACTAGTAAACAAAACACACACACCTCTTATCTTAGGCCATCACCTAGAAAAACCGGGGAAAGGAGGAGGTAACAGCAGGAGCCCTTCTCCAGGGGGCTACACTTGGTCAAGGAAGGGAGGTAGGTTTCTTGTCGAAGGTCCTTGTCGCAACTGCTGCTCCTACAACGAGGGTGTGACTGAAGATAGAGTGGAAATATAGGGTATATATAGGAGGAGAGAAAGAGGTAACAGTGTTGAAAGAGGGGTGCCCTTGTTCAGGTAGTTGGTCTCTCAGCAGGTAGCAATTTCTTCTGTGGGAATGGGGGAACTCGGTTTACCTCTCCCTTCACTCTCTACCCACATATAGTTCTATATCTATGTGTTATCTATAAAACCATATACACAGATACATATATATATATCAATATATAAAAAGGTATACATATATATACATATATATATATATATATATATATATATATATATATATATATATATATACATATACACACACATATATACACACATACACACATACAAACATATACACAAGTATGTATATAGAAAATATTATATTATATAAAAGTCCATACAAATACCTATACTTATAGATATATGTATACATATTCATTTCTCTAAATATGCATTTATGTGCATAACTACACATGCATAAAGGGACAATTGTACAGCCCCCATATCTTTATAACCATATTTTTGCATATATATACATATATATCCATATGCACATATATACACTTACATGACCCCTATCTATACACACATATACGCATACATATGCATACATACACATGTATACATACACATATACACATACATGCACATACACATACATACACCTACATATACACATGCACATACACATACATATACATATACATACACATATATATATATATACATATACCTACACATACATATCCATATACATACACATATACATACAAGTATGCATACCCACCTACAATTATATGTACATACAAATACATATACAAAATACATATATATACATACACACATATGCACATACACATACATGCACATACACATACACCTGCATATACATATACATATATATACATACACATATACACGCACATATACATATACATACACATATACATACACATACACATACATATACACATACATATACACATGCACATGCACATGCACATGCACATGCACATGCACATGCACATGCACATGCACATGCACATGCACATGCACATACACATGTACACATACATATACATATTCATACACATATACATATACATACACATATGCAAATACACATACGCACATATATACACATACATACACGTATACATATCTACATACATATACATATAAATACATACACATTACATATATACATACAGACACATATACAAATACATACTCACATACACATACACATACATATATACACATACATATACACACATACATACACATAAGTATATATATAAACGCAAATATACACATATGCAAATACATATATATGCATAAAAAAATGAAAGAAAACATCTCCAAAAGTAAACCAGTGTAAAAGGATACATTCTTCCAGGTGCTGAGCTATTCAGGTGGAAGGTAGTTTCCCCTCGGGGATGGGGAACTGGGGGCCTCCTTGGTGTTCACTACTGTTTCTTACATCTTGTTTCTGGGAAAAGAAATAGATTAAGAATATTCATGTAAACACAGGCAATATTTACTATTGAAAAAAAATATATAAATGTATTTCTTCCAAGTAAAACTGCCACTAAAAAAGGAACCAACTAAATATAAATTTTCAGATAGAAGGAAAAAAACACATAATTACATATATCACTATTTACATATACACATATGTACACATGCATGTACAAAATGCATACATGTACACATATGTACTCACTCAGTCATATGCATAAACACCCATATATACTTACACAAATGTATACAGATTACCCATATTCTTATTTGCATATGTACAGTGTTCACAACTGGACTAATGAGTAGAAATCTGTAAAGCTGAGTGGGAAGAGAGGGACCGACCTTTCTACTCTCCATGCGAGGGCCCCACTGAGCAATACATAAAGATACATTAGGCTGAATTACTTCATCTTCTTCTACTATAAATCTTCTTCTGTTAAGATACTGTAATGCTGAGTGGGAAGAGAGGGACTGACCTTTCAACTCTCCATGCGAGGGCCCCACTGAGCAATACATAAACATACATTAGGCTGAATTACTTCATCTTCTTCTACTATAAATCTTCTTCTGTTAAGAAACTGTAATGCTGAGTGGGAAGAGAGGGACTGACCTTTCAACTCTCCATGCGAGGGCCCCACTGAGCAAAACATAAAAATACATTAGGCTGAATTACTTCCTCTTCTTGTATTATAAATCTTCTTCTGTTAAGATACTGTAATGCTGAGTGGGAAGAGAGGGACCGACCTTTCAACTCTCCATGCGAGGGCCCCACTGAGCATTATCTTAATAACACGAAAATCCCATCCTTTTTCTTGTTTTCTTTTTCAAATTCAACACTCTTTAAACGCCTACCTAGGGTACGATTGGGGGTCACAGGGGCATGTCTTCCCTGCTCCCTCCCATACCCTGTTAGTGTTGAGTGGGAAGAGAGGGACCGACCTTTCAACTCTCCATACGTCATCCCCACTGAACACTAGTCTAAATGTACTGGATGTTGAGTGGGAAGAGAGGGACTTACCTTTCAACTCTCCATGCGAGGGTCCCACTGGACATCACACTTGCTTCCCTATTTTATTAACCTTGGCCTTCTTTTGTAAATTTTCTAGTGTCAATGGTGAAGGGAATTCTGCCCTGATCATCTTTTCTCCTATGGCTTGGTCTTTTTTCCATGCAATCATGGGTGGAGGATCTCTGAACCTTTGCTTCCATGGCTTATCCTCTGCATCTTCTTGCACCCAAGACCAGATCTTATTGATTGACGATCTTAGAATTGGTGCTATGCTTGGAGAATATAGCATAGGGAGAATGATCCTGGTTGTATTTGTCTTGGGCTTCACTTCCAATAAAACTTCTCTAGGTAGTTCATCTAGTCTATTTTTTGCTTCTCTTAAGATCTTGCTGTTGTATCCTCTGAGTTTGAAAAACTTAAACAATTCTTCTAGGGCCTCCTTCAGGTTCTCTGGATCGCTTACAATTCTCTTAATTCTTATACCTTGAGAGAAAGGGAGGGATCTTTTCAAATTAGGATGGTGACTTGACTGAAAATGGAGGTATTGGTGAGTATTAGAGGGCTTGTAGAATACTGTGGTTTGTAGGTTTCCTCCGTTGTCAAAATACACTAGGGTGTCCAGGAAAGGCAGTTTGTATGGATCATATTCTAGGGTGAACTGCAGGTCTGGGTGTATTTTGTTCATGCCTACATGATATTCTTTTAGCTCTTCTTCTTCTCCTTCAAAAATACCAAAGATGTCATCAATGTATCTGAAAAACACCTGGGGTTGCTTTGTCATCTTCTTCCTTTTCTTTTCTATGCTGACGTGAACAAAAATTTCAGCTATTGCTACTGACACTGAGGCTCCTATTGCTGTTCCTTTATTTTGTTTGTAGAAACCATGGTCAAATCTCAGAAGGGTGCCTCCTAACACGTGGTCTATCCCTTCTTTTATTAGGTAAGGAGGTGGAGCTTTAATGTTAAAATCCTGAAGGAGTCTTCCCTGTACATATGCCAAGTTCTTTTCATAAAAATTTGCAACCATCCAAGCTGCTTCCTCCTGAGGAATAGACGGATACAGGGATACAATATCAAAAGAGAAGATGAGTGCTCCTTTCGCAAATTGTGGAAATTCCTTAACTTTTCTGAGAAAATCAGAGGTATCCTGCAGTCTCTCTGGGAGCAGCTCCAAGAGGGGGGCTAGGTAAGTGGTAAGTAGCCGATCCACTGGTCTTGTAGGAGCACAGCAGCCACTCAAAACTGGTCTCCCTGGCCAGGTGCCTA
>NW_028235504.1:20000-27500 GCF_977035675.1 Penaeus japonicus | reverse complement strand
GGTGAAAAAAGGAGGAGGAGGAGGAGGAGGAGGAGGAGGAGGAGGAGGTGGAGGAGGAGGAGGAGGAGGAAAAGGAGGGGAGGAGGAGGAGGAGGATAGAGTAATAATAATGTTAATAAAAATGATAAGAACATGAATAAGGAGGAGACGGAAAAGGAAGTTAGAAGAATAGGGAAAGAAGACTAAAAATAAAAGAAGAAGAGGGAAAAGAAGTAGAAAAAATAATAATATGAAGGATAAGAAGAATTAAAAGCAAAATAAGAAGATGAAGAAGAAGGGAGAGGAGAAGAAAAAAACAGTAGAATAATAAACAGAAGGATTAAAAGAAACAGAAGATGAAAAAAGAAGACTAAGAATAGAAATAAGAAGCAGAAAAGAAGAAAAATAAAATGATAAAAAACAAAAAAACAAAAAAAACAAAAAAACACGAGAATAAAAAAATAAAAAAAAAATCAAGAATGAAAATAAAAATAAGAAAGAAAGCCCCCTCCCCCCCCCCTTCCACCCCCTTCGTCACGCTGTGTGTTCGTGGTTACCCAAAGCTGTTCGAGTAGATTATGTAGATCAGCATCTCGGCGACACTGACTAAATCTACCCGGGGGAGAGCGCTCACTTGAGGCATGAACCTGGCATTTGCATATTTTCTCCGCTGCATTATCTTCAAGATGGGCCACAAAGGGAATCTTAAAACTATCACTGATTGTTGGGTAGGGTTCGTTTTTGCTTTTGTTTCTTTTGTTGTTTATCCTTATCATGTGAATGTGTGTATGTATGTATATATATTATATATATATATATATATATATATATATATATATATATATATATTATATATATATATATATAAAATTTTCCCTCTTTTTTGTCTATCTCTATTTTTAGATTTTTTGTATTTTTGGTTCCTGTTTTGGTGAGTTGGTTAGATGTTTGTTTGTTTTCATTGTTGCTGTTGATTTGTGGTGTTTGTTATTCTCGTTGTTCCCAATATTATTGGCTCTCTACTTTGTGTCATTTTTTCTCTTTTTTTCTATCTCACTTCATCTCTCTCTCTCTCTCTCTATTATTGCATATTGCCACTATTTTATCTTTTCGTCTCAACCGTCCATACCATCTCTCTATCCTTTAATCCAGTTCTCTTTTTCCCTTTCCCCTCTACCTTTTCTCTTTTCCTCTTTCCATCTCTCCTCCTTTCCCCTCTTTCCATAACACCTTCATTACTCTTCTCATTCTTCCTTTCCTTTTCCCTCTTATCATAAATCCTCCTCCCTCTTCTCCTTCCTTCAATTTCCTCTTTCTCCTTCTCTCTCTACCTCTTATCTTCTCTCTTCCTTTCTCCCCTACCCTCCTCTCCCCTCTCCATACCGCCGCCCTCCTCTCTCCTCTCCATACCCCCGCCCTCCTCTCCCCTCTCCATACCCCCGCCCTCTCTCCCCTCTCCATACCCCCGCCCTCCTCTCCCCTCTCCATACCCCCGCCCTCCTCTCCCCTCTCCATACCCCCGCCCTCCTCTAGACCGGATTCCCTCTTGAAAGCAGAGTTACGGTAATCAAAAACATCTCAGTGTTAATCTCTCGCAGACCAACGAGGGGAAGGAGGGGAAGAAGGGGGAGGGGAATAAGGGGAGGAAGGTGGAGGAGGGGAAGGAGGGGAGGACGGAGGAGGGGATGGAGGAGGGGAAGGAGGGGAGGAAGGAGGGGAGGAAGGAGAAGGGGACGGAGGAGGGGAAGAAGGAGGAAGGGTACGAAGGAGGGGAAGGAGGGGAGGAAGGTGGAGGGGACGGAGGAAGGGAAGGAGAAAGGGAGGAAGGAGGAGGGGACGGAGGAGAGGAGGAAGGAGGGGAAGAAGGAAGGGAGGGAGGAGGAGGGGACGGAGGAGGGGAGGAAGGAGATGGATGAGAGGAAGGAGATGGATGGGAGGAAGGAGGAAGGGAAGGAGGAGGGGAAGAAGGGGAGAAAGAAGGAAGGGAAGGAGGAGGGGGAAGAGGAGGGGCAGGAGGAGAGGAAGGATGGGAGGAAGGAGGAAGGGGACGGAGGAGGAAAAGAAGGGGAGAAAGGAGGAGGGGAAGGAGGGGAGGAAGGAGGAGGGGATGGAGGAGGGAAAGGAAGGGAAGAAGGAGGGGGAGAAGGAGGGGGGAAGGAGGAGGGGAAGGAGGGGAGGAAGGAGGAGGGGATGGAAGAGGGGAAGGAAGGGAAGAAGGAGGGGGAGAAGGAGGGGGGAAGGAGGAGGGGAAGGAGGGGAGGAAGGAGGAGGGGATGGAAGAGGGGAAGGAGGAGGGGGAAGAGGAGGAAAAGGAGGATGGAAAGGAAGAGAGAAAGAAGGAGGAAAAGGAGGAGGGGAAGAAGGAGGAGAAGGAGGGGAGGAAGGAGGGGAAGAAGGAGGAAGGGGACGGAGGAGGGAAAGAAGGGGAGTAAGAAGGAGGTGAAGGAGGAAGGGAAGGAGGAGGGGAGGAAGGAGGGGAAGAAGGAAGAGGGGACGGAGGAGGAGAAGAAGGGGAGGAAGGAGGAGAGGAAGGAAGAGGTGAAGGAGGAAAGGAAGGAGGAAGGGAAGGAGGAGGGGACGGAGGAGAGGAAGGAGGGGAGGAAGGTGGAGGGGAAGCAGGAGGGGAAGAAGGGGAAGAAGGAGGAGGGGAAGGAGGAGGAGAAGGAGGAGGGGGAAGAGGAGGAAAAGGAGAAGGGGAAGGAGGATGGGAAGGAAGAGAGGAAGAAGGAGGAAAAGGAGGAGAAAGAGGGGAGGAAGGAGGAGGGGAAGGATGGGAAGGAGGAGGAGAAGGAGGAGGGGGAAGAGGAGGAAAAGGAGAAGGGGAAGGAGGATGGGAAGGAAGAGAGGAAGAAGGAGGAAAAGGAGGAGAAAGAGGGGAGGAAGGAGGAGAGGAAGGATGGAAGAAGAGGAGGAGGGATGGAGGAGGAGAAGGAGGAGGGGGAAGAGGAGGAAAAGGAGAAGGGGAAGGAGGATGGGAAGGAAGAGAAGGAAGAAGGAGGAAAAGGAGGAGAAAGAGGGGAGGAAGGAGGAGGGGAAGGATGGGAAGGAAGGAGGAGAAGGGAAGGAGGAGGAGAAGGAGGAGGGGAAAGAGGAGGAAAAGGAGGAGGGGAAGGAGGAGGGGAAGGAAGAGGGGAAGAAGGAGGAAAAGGAGGAGAAAGAGGGGAGGAAGGAGGAGGGGAAGGATGGGAAGAAGGAGGAGGGGAAGGAGGAGGAGAAGGAGGAGGGGGAAGAGGAGGAAAAGGAGAAGGGGAAGGAGGATGGGAAGGAAGAGAGGAAGGAGGTGGAAAAGGAGGAGAAAGAGGGGAGGAAGGAGGAGGGGAAGGAGGAAGGGAAGGAGGAGGGGAAGGAGGAGGAGAAGGAGGAGGGGGAAGAGGAGGAAAAGGAGAAGGGGAAGGAGGATGGGAAGGAAGAGAGGAAGAAGGAGGAAAAGGAGGAGAAAGAGGGGAGGAAGGAGGAGGGGAAGGATGGGAAGAAGGAGGAGGGGAAGGAGGAGGAGAAGGAGGAGGGGGAAGAGGAGGAAAAGGAGAAGGGGAAGGAGGATGGGAAGGAAGAGAGGAAGAAGGAGGAAAAGGAGGAGAAAGAGGGGAGGAAGGAGGAGGGGAAGGATGGGAAGAAGGAGGAGGGGAAGGAGGAGAGGAAGGAGGAGAGGAAGGAGGAGGGGAAAGAGGAGGCGAAGAAGGAGGGGAAGAAGGTGGAGGGAGAGGAGGAAAGGTAGAGGGAAGGGGTGAAGGAGGAGAGGAGGAATAAGAGAATGGGCGGTATTAGGAAAGGGAGAAAGAAAAGAAAATAGAGAGAGAGAGAGAGAGAGAGAGAGAGAGAGAGAGAGAGAGAGAGAGAGAGAGAGAGAGAGAGAGAGAGAGAGAGAGAGAGAGAGAGAGAGAGAGAGAGAGAGAAACACAGACACATAAACAAACATGAACAAAGAGAAAGAGATAATAATAAAAAAAAAAAAACTCACCAAAAAGGAAAGAAAGAAAGAAAGAAAGAAAAAAAACAAACAAAAAAACAGATAGACAGCCTGTTAAAGAGAGAGAAAGAGAAAGAGTGAGAGAAAGCAGCGTTGTCTCTCTCTCTCTCTCTCTCTCTCTCTCCGCTGTTATTGATAGCCGCGACACACACAAGACGTCGCTTTGTCTCTCCTCAGCGGCGACCTTCACTGTTCCTAAGACAGTTTTGTTAAGCCCGGACAGTAAAGGCAATCGTCTTGGGTTTTGTTCCTCTCTCGATTCTCTTCTTTTTTGTAGGAGGGGGAGAGGGGGAAGGAGAGGAGGAAGGGGAGGAGGAAGGAGAGGAGGAAGGGGAGGAGGAAGGAGAGGAGGAAGGGGAGGAGGAAGGGGAGGAGGAAGGAGAGGAGGAAGGGGAGGAGGAAGGAGAGGAGGAAGGGGAGGAGGAAGGGGAGGAGGAAGGGGAGGAGGAAGGGGAGGAGGAAGGGGAGGAGGAAGGAGAGGAGGAAGGGGAGGAGGGGGGGGGGGAGGAAGGGGAGGAGGAAGGAAGGAGGAAGGGGAGGGAGAGAAAGGAGGAGGAGGGGGAGGAGGTAGAGGGGGGGGGAGGGAAGGAAATGGAAGGGAGAAGGAGAGAAAAGAGGAGCGGGAGGAGATAGGGGAGACGAGAGGAGGAGGAAGAGGGGAAGAGGGAAGGGGGAGAAGGAGGGAGGAAGGAGGAGGAGGGAGGAAAGAAGGAGAGGGGGGAAGGAGGGAGGAGAAGGAGACGGGGGGTGGAAAAGGAGGGAAGGAGGGAGGAGAGGGGAGGAGGAAGAGGGGAAGAGGGAAGGGGGAGAAGAGATGGGTTGAAGGAACGGACTATAGAAGGGAGAATAGCAAGGAGAGGGGGAAGAGGAAAGAGGAAGAGGAGAGGGTCGAAAGAGAGGATAAGAGGAGGAGGAAGGGGAGAGAGACAGAGGGAAAGGGAGGAGGGAGGGAGGAAGCATCGGGGTTCGGGAAGGGGGAATGGGGGTTGGGGGGAAGGGAGGAGTAAAGGAACACCGAGAAAGCTTTAAAAGGTGTGTTTGTGTCCCTGATATTTTGTTTTCTACGAGGCTGTTACGTTCACTGGTGGCGACTGTCCTTTCCATTGCGCCGTTGGTTTCTTCCTCTTGTTTTTTCTTTCTCGTTCTTTGATACGCTCCCTTTCACGTTCCTCGAAAGCGCGTCATATATCTTTTATTTTTTTTATGAAGGAGAAGATGCATTTGCGTGGTTTGTGATGAATGACGTTTAAAGTGATTATCATCATTAATATGTCAGTCAGCAGGCAATTATCATCACGAACATGCCACTTATCAAGTAATTAGCATCACCAACATATCAATTGTCAAATAATCATGACCACCAACCTGTCAATTATCAAACTATCGTCATCACCAACATGTCATCAGTCATCACAAACTCTGTCTCGTCTCTCCCTTCATCCCTCCCTTTTCTATGTGAATTCTTCCCTGTTATTCCCCCTGTGTCTATATCTCGATCGTTCCTTTCTTAAACCCATTTTTACTATCTCTCTACTTCCCTGTCCATCCTTCTTTTCCTTCCCGTGCCCTGTATCTTTTTTTTCTCTTGAGTCTCTCTCTCCCACGCCATCTATCTTTTCCTGTCACCTCTCCGCGTTCTAAATCTCCCCCCCCTCCCCCCTTCCCCCCATTCACGCGGTCAGTCCGTCTCTCTTTATGTCTCACTCATTCTGAAAATACAGCACTCGCAGTCGTAAAATGAAATAGTTGCAGGTTCATAATGAAGAACCTAATTTTCCGGAAATGACCACAAGCGGGTATATAATTCATTACTCTCTTTCCCCCCTCGTTCTTTTTCTTTCTTTCTTATTTCCCACTCCTTTATTATGGTGTGGCTGATCCCATTTCCTTCGTTTTGCCTGCATGCCTTTTAATCGCTTCACCGTATGTTTAATCTCATCAAGCACGCTTTCTTTATGTTTCGCTAACCATCAACATTCTCCCCATATCACTCACCTCACTCTCTGTGTATTCTCTGTCATCTCTCTCTCCCTCGCCTTCTCCTTCTCCCTCGCCCCTTCCCTCTTTCCTCATTTCCGCTATCCGCTTTAAATCCATTAATTGCGGGACTCATTACTTGTGCTTAAGGAACCTTATAATCGCCACGTACGCACACAAAGCTCATTGACAATCTGAGGGCAAGAGAGGCACAAAGTACACCTGTATAGTAAGTCAATCGGCCTTTGTGGAAGGGAGCGCGAGAGGATTTAAGTACGACTATAGTGTCATTTAATGGCTGTTTGTGTTCGAGGAAATCAATTGTGTACATTCATAGTTCTATGGCCATTTGACGCGTAATGATGAATTAAAAAAGAGGAGTTAATAGGTTCATCGCCATCAAACAGACTGTTGAGAATTGTGAATAAGGGTTTGAGCAGAAAACATAGGGTTATTTAATGACTTAATCTTTAGGAGGGATACGAGCTTATGTGCACTGAATGTTGGGAGAGTGATTGCTCAAGGGATCCGCGTTTGATGCTTTGTTGTCGAGGTGGAGTGTTGGACACAGATGTGCTTTTGTGATTTAAGTGCTTTGTGTATAATATATATTGCATGTATAGGAGAAAGTAGCATCTGTACCTGGGTGTTTTGTGGGTGTCATCACTCGGTCTGTCTGTCAGTCTGTCTGTTTGTTTGTTTGTTTGTTTGTCTGTCTTTCTGTCTGACTCTCTTTCTTCCTCCCCCCTTCCCCCTCCTCTCTCTCTCTCTCTCTCTCTCTCTTTCGCTCTCTCTCTCTCTCTCTCTCTCTCTCTCTCTCTCTCTCTCTCTCCTTCCATTCCTCCATTCCTTCCTCCCTCCCTTCCTCCGTCCTTCACCCTCCTCTCTCTCTTTTTCTCTCCCTCCTTCTATCTCTCTCTCTCCCTTTTCCTCCTCTCTCTCCCCTCTTTCTGTCTCTCTCCCCCCTCTCTCTCTCCTATCAACAATACAACGTTCATCCCCACATCTCTCCTTCAAGGTACCCCCTCCCCCCTCTCCCCACCTCCACCTGAAGTACTCCACGCTCCTCCACATATCCTTAAAAAAATGTCTTAGCGCTGTGTGTGTGTCCGTATTCCTCAATGTATGTACGCGTGCATGTGTATATTTCTTCCTGAAAGAATGGAAGCTATAAATGTAAAGATTATTCAAATATAGAATCGACATAGCTTACCATCATAATAATAGGATCGAATTCCACTGGTTATCGTTCTGACATAAAAGGAAATAATATTTATTTCTAAATACTCCTTTCGCGCAGGTACATGAAAACGCCATGAGGCCATTAGGGAAGTCAAAAGCATGGAACTCGCAAGAATTTCGTATAGTTATGGTACCATTTTGCCCCCCCCCCTCCCACCGCCTCTCTCTCCTCCCTTCTTCTCCTCCTTCCCCTTCACTCTTTTCCTTTATCTCCCCCTTTCCCCTTCTATCACCCCTCAACCCGTCCCTTCCTTCCTCCCTCCCTCCCTCACCCTCTCCTACATCACCCCTTCCCCCACTCTCAACCCCTTATCCTCCATCACCTCCCTCCCCTT
>NW_028235503.1:0-10277 GCF_977035675.1 Penaeus japonicus | reverse complement strand
TTAATATTTATTACAAATATTTTAATTTTTACCACTATCATACTTATTGTTTTCATTATAGTTATCATATGTAATAGTCATATGTAATAAATGTTTTCTAGGGTTTTCCTTTTTTCACACATTATTTTCCACTTTTATTGAATGTGTTCCAGTTATTAGTAATTATCAATGTTCTTTATCATCATTGGAATGATTACAATTATTACCAAATGATGTAATTACGATTTCTATATTTCAAAACAAAAACCATGATAATTATCATCATCCAAGCTCGTGAGTTTCCACATTTGCTTAGCATTTTTATAATCATAATTATTATCATTGACATTTTTATCACCATAATTAAAAACATTATTTTTGTCATTATACATAATATGAGGATAATAATGATAATGTTAATAATGATAGCAATGATAATAATGAAAACAATGATAATATAACGGTAATGATAAAATCATAATTACACCAATAATTATATTTGTTATAATTACATCCTTATTGTTATAATCACTATTGTTATGACTAATAAAATAAAAGGGAAAATACCCCCAAAACACATTATTACGGTAATGAGGACAAAAATATGATGGCAATTACTAATAATTGTAAAAACAATCATCAAAAAATATCAATAACAATGATGTTAATCATATTTGTAAAAATAATTTCATCAATGAAGTTGATAGTAATGATAATTATGATAACGAATATGACATCAATAATAATAATGACAATGATAGTAATGATCGTGTGAGTTTTTATTGTTTATCATTATCGTAATAATCACAAATATTACAGTAATTATGTAATTACTAGGTTTATTTTTACCATCATTTTCCTTATCATAATCATAATGTTTATGAATCTTTTTTTTATATTATTAAACCGAATAATCATTGTTCTAGTTATTCTCATAACATTAATGTGTTATTCTAAGTATGTTTTTCTAAATATTTTTTTATGCCTTTTTCAGTTTTATGGAAATTATTGTAGTCGTTAGTAATATTTATTCGTTTTATCATCTTTATTTATTTCATGATTAATTACTATTTTTATTTATATATCATTTGATTCTTACTATTATCATGATCAGTAATGATTATTAATAGCTGTAAAAAAATCAATGAAAGTAAAAAAAAAAAAAAAAAAAAAAAAAAACAATGATTATTACATATCATAACAACAATAATATAAATAATTTTGATGGTGATAAAAAATTATAAAGATAATTGTAGTAAAATCATAATTACATTATAACATACATGTTTACATAATTACATCATTGTAAGAGTCATAACTATTACAATAATGATGAAAAAATGAAGATCTTTTTTAATAATTGTAACTCAAAATTAGTGAATACAAGTGTAGTTTTTATATCATTATTGTAATAATTAGGATAACAATAATAATGATTTTAGTTGTTATAATGATAAAAGAATATATTGTAGACAAAATAAAATTCGTTGTTACATCATTATTGTTATATTAATGATGATAGAAAATAAGGATGATTATTAATGATTATAAACAATTCAGTGAAATTGAACAAAAGTGATACGAAAATTGGGAAACCCCCTAAAACACACACACACAAAAAAACATTGTAATAACAATGATTAATACGTACGATAACAATATCACAGACAATAATTATAAAAATGATAATGCATAATTAGTAAAATAAATTACTGCAACGATTGTAAGTATTATAATAATGATGATAAAAAATAAAAATAATTAGTAATAATTCTAACACATTCAATAATAAGAATAGTAATTATATCATTATTGTAATAATTGTAGTTATAACAATGATAATGATAAATAATGATAATCACTAATGATTTTTTCAATAGAAGTGGAAACAATTGTGGATAAAAATGAGAAAACCCCGAAAAACACTTACACTTAAACGTTCTTATAGAAGAACTACACCAATGATTATTACGTATAAGAACAATAATAACAACGATAATAATTAAGATAATTATAAAAATGATTGGGGTAATTATTGCTGAAAACCTTTAATTATATTATAATTGTAATTCTTATGATATATGATAATAAATAGATGACGATAATTCCTAATAGTCATGAAAAAATCAATAGGAGTAAAAAAAAAAAAAAAAAAAAAAAAAAAAAAAAAAAAATTGTAAAAAACATACACATTGCTGTTAGGGACAATGATAAGCCAGATTTTTAGAACATATATTTTTACCAGGCTCATATGCACTATGGCGAGCCTGCTTGTGACACCGTCTCGTGTGAGCTTTGTCTTTACCCACCGTGGTGCCCAGCCACAGCAGTGACTGCCAGGCGAATGTGGAAAATCACGAGCTTGGACGGGGATGTGTGGCCAGCTCGATACCACTCTACTAGCCTGACAACTGACATTATTAAAATAACTATAACAATGATTATTACGTATAATTACAATAAATATGATAAAGATAATTATGGTAATGTTAAGAGTGATAATAATGATAGTAAGATATAAATGATAATTACATCATTATTATAATGATTGATTAAATAAATATCATAAAGAAATAAAAGTTACTAATGATTACTATTAATGCCAGAGATTGAAAATGGGAGTATATTGATTGAAAAACACATATTAATAACACACATTAACGTTTGGAAAATAGGTTTAAGTGGTGTCCGGGTTAATTGAAAATTAGAATGATATTATACATTATGAAAATTAGAAGGATAATTGTGATATAAATGAACAGTAGGATGAATGCAATAAGGGTTTAAACTGTGATTATGAAGATAATCATGGTAAGAAGAAAGATATTGCAATGAATTCAATGAAAGTAATAATAAAAAATACAACCATTTTTGGGTTATCATTACTATTAGCGTCAATATTAATGACATTATGGTCATTTCTTAGTTACTTAACATACGATCTAAATTATCATTAAAAGAATTATTTTACAATTATTATCTATTAACAGTATTATCATTGACCTTATAAGTAATTGATTTTTTTTTATCATTACCAGAATAATGCGTTTTTTCGGGTATTTTCCCTTTTATTTATATTGATTATGAAAATGATAATTGTTACAATAAGAATGTAACCATTCTGTTAATAAAAAAGGATTAAAGCTAAATATGCTAATTATCTTTACATTACAGCAATAATAAATTGAGAGGAAAAAGAGGAAAGAATAAGTAAAACTACTAAATACGATCATAAAAATACCAAAGATCATAAAGAAAATTCTTATAATAAAAAGGACTAAAGCAAAATGCGCTGACTATCGTTATATTACAACAAAAAGGAATTGAGGGGAAAAAAGGAGAAAGAAAAATGCAACTTTAGATTTATATAAAGCAAAAGCAAAGAAAAAAAAATCTACTAAAAAGATCATAATTTCAGAATAATAATATTCATATACACACTATTTTAAAGATTTCAATAACAACATTACAAAAAAAGAAAAAAGAAAAAGCTGAGAAGTTCTAAAACAAGCTATAACATGATTATGATAATTGCGCTATTAATGATGAAAATAATGACAATTTCGTTGACATAAAGATACCCGAAATGATAATACTTTTTTTTGTAAATTTGATGATATAATGACAGTAACGATAATAGTAACAAAAAGAACAATAATGATGATGATAATAATAATGATAATGATAATAACAACAACAATAATAGTAATAATGATAACAATAATAATAATAATAACGATAAAATAATGATAACAACAACAACAACCACGATAATAATAACAATAATAATGATGATAATAACAACCAGTCTGGTTATCAAAGCCGTAGCTTCCCAGAGGTCGGCAGATCGAGCTCCGTCCAAGCTCGTGAGTTTCGACTGTCGCTTGGTGGTTACGTAATGATCTGGTTTAAATAACAATAATAATAATAATGATGATAATGAAAATGATAATGTTAATGATGCCTGATAATGATAAAGATATGTTAAATATGAAAATGATAAAATCATAGTAATATAAATACACGAGTAATAAAAAAATAAATAATAACAATAAAAATGATAATGTTAATGATAATAATATTAATAATAATAATAAAAAAACTGTTAAAATTAATAATTATTTAATAGTAATAACCAAAAGTGATAATAAAATAACGATTGTGATATAACAATGATAATAATAACGATATCAGCAATAATAGTAATATAATAATGATAGCTGATGATAATGATAAGAGGATAATAGTGATAGTAAATAATGATGTAATAATAACTATAATATAAAATTCTCATATATTATTAATAATGAAAAGATAATAATAATGATAATAATAACAATAATAATAAATAAAAAAATAATATTAAAGATAATGATAACAATGGTAACATAACAAAAACAGATAAAAATAAAACTACTACCAACGACTGTACTACTACTACTACTAATAATAATAACAATGATGAATAATGATAATGATAATGATGATAATATAATATTATTATGATCGTTATCATTATTATTATGATAATGATAGATGATTATTATTATGGTTTATTATTGTTATTATCAATAATATTATTATTACTATTTTTCAGAATAAGGATAATGATAATATTAATAATAAATACTAATAATAATAATAATAATAATAATAATAATATAATAGAAAAAATAGTAATCATGATAATAATAATTATGATAATATTGATAAAATAATAACAAGAAGATAAAAAATAAAATCATGATAATGAATCAAATAAAAATAATACTAATAATATAATAAGAAGAATGATAATAATAATAATAGTATAAAAAGGATCATAATGGTAATAATATTAAAATAATAATGATAAAAAAAGATGATAATGATAATAATCATAATAAGTATAATAATGATAATAATCATAATAATGATGATAATGATAATAATGATAGTAAAAATAATGATGATAATAATAATAATAATAATAACAATGATAATTGAAAAAAATAATGATAATAATAACAATAAATAATGATAAATAGTGGGCATAATAGAATAATATAATAGTATAACAATAATAAAATAATAAGAACAGTAATAAACCAATAATAATTAATAATGATAATTAGCTTAAATAATGGAATAATATAAAGATAATAATAAGTAAATGTTAATGATAAAACTAATAATAAGTAAAGAATAACAACAACAATTATAATAATAATGATAATAAATAATGATAATTGTAATAATGATAAGCAATGATAATCATAAAATGATAATAAATAAAAATATAAAATAACAATCTAAAATACAATGATGATGATAATAATATAGTATATTTAATAATAATAATGATAATAAGAATAATAATGATGATAATATCAATAGTAATAATGATAAAATATTAATAATAAAATAATAGTAATAACACAAAATTATTATAATAACAATAATAATAATGATAATAATATAATTATAATAGAAATAATAAAAAGAAGTAATGATGATCATAATAGTGATAATAACAATTATAATGATGATAATAACAATGACGATGATAATATTAATGATAATATTAAAAATAATGATATCAGTAGCGATAACGATAACTACTGATAATATTAATATGATAATAAATAATAATAATAGTAGTAGTATTAATAATGATGTAATGTTTAATCAGGAAATACTATTAAAATAATTGATAATAATGATAATAATAATAATGATAATGATAATTATAATAATAATAATCATCATCATCATCATAATAATAATGATGATAATAGTAATAATAATAATAATAATGAAAATAATAATAATGATAATAATAAAAATAATAGTGATGATAACATAATGATGATAATATTAATGATAATAGAAAAAATAATAGTTAGTAATGATAATGATAATAATGATAAAGATAAAAATACTACTACCACTGATACTACTAATAATAAGAATGATAATTATAATAATAATGATAATATTAATAATAATAATGATGATAATAATAATAATGATAATAATGATAATAATAATGGTAATGATAATAATAATAATGATAATAATGATAATGTTAATATTATTATTATGATGATGATGATGATGATGATGAGGATGATTATCATTATCATGTTTATCATTGTTATTATCAATAATAATATTATTATTGTGAAAATAATGATAATAATAACATTATTATCATTAATGGTAATAATAATAATAATAGAAATAAATATGATAATGATAATAATAGAATGATAATAATAATAATAATAGTAATAATACTAAGGATAATAGTAATAATAATAATAATGAAAAAATGATAATGATAATGATGAGAAACTAAATAAAATAATGACAGCAAAAATTATAATGAAAACAAGGATAATAAGATAATAAGATAATTAAGATGAATAATGAAATAATAATGATAGTAATGAAGTATAATGATAGGGATAACACTGATAATTGAAAATAACAATAAAAATGATAATATTTGTAATAATAGTAATAATAATAATAATAATAATAATAATCATGTAATAATAATAAATAATTATTATAATTATAATGATAAACACTAATAAAATAATAATAATAATATAATACTGATAATAATGATAATGATAATAATAATGACAGTGGTAATAATAAAAAAAGAATAGCAATAACAATATTAATGATAATGATAATAGTCATAATAATGATAATAATAATAATAGCAAGGATAATGATAAGAACAATAATAATAATGATAATGATAATAATGATGATAATAATAATAATAATGATAATAATAATAATTATTATTATCATTATTATTATAGTAATAATAATAATGATAATAATAATGATAATGATAATAATAACAATAATAATGGTAATAACAATGATAATAATAATGAATAATAATATAATGATAATAGTAATAAGACAAATAATAATGATAATAATAATAATATTATGATAATATTAATGATAATAGTAAAAAAATAATTATATTAGATGATAATGATAATGATAATGGATAACGAGAGGATGATTATGATATGATAATGATAATAAATAACTGATAATGGTAATAATAATAATAGTAGTAGTAGTAATGAAATAACAAATAAATTAAGAATGAATAATGAATGATAATATCATAACATATCTAATAATAATAATGATAATAATGAATATAATATCAATTATAGTAGTAATAATAATAATTAATAATTCTAATTAATAATAATGCAAATAATGATGATAATAATACGACAATGGTAAAAATAGTAATAGGAGTAGTGATAATGATAATGATAATATGACAAGATAAAAATAATATTAATAATAGTAGTAGTAATAATAAGTGATAATTAAAATAGTAATAATGTAATAATGATAATAGTTATAATGATAAAAATAAATATTATGATAATTATAATAATATTAATAATGATAATGAAAATAATAATGATAATAATGATAATGATAGTAATAATAATGATAATAATAATGATAATAATAATAACAATAATAATGATAATAAAAAGAAGAAGAAGAAGAAAAATAATAATAAAGAAAATAATAACTAAGATAACAATAATAATAACAATAATGAATATAATAACAACAATAATAATATTATTAATAATAATAATAATGATAATAATAATAATAATAACAATAATAATAGTAATAATAATAATAATATCATTATTGTTATTATTTTTGTTTTTATCAATAATATTATTATTACTATTTCCAAGTTAATGACGATAATAATGATAATAATAATAATAATGATAATGATAATAATAACAATAGTAATGATAATAATAACAGTAATGATAAAACAACAACAACAACGACAATAATGATAATAATAAAAATAATAATAGTAATAATGATAATAGTAATGATAATAATAATAAAAATAATAATAATGATAATGAAATAAAATATAATAACAGTAATAATAATAATGGTAACAATAATAATAATGATAATAATAATGATACTAATAATAATGATAATAATAAAAATAATAATAATAATAATAATAATGATAAAAGAATAACAATAAAATGATTATGATAACAACGATAATGATAATGATAATAATAATGATATTAATATTAACAGTAAAATAATAATAATAGTAATAATAATGATAATAAAAATAACAATGATAAAGACAATAGTAATAGTAATAATGATAATAATAAGGATAATAATAATGATACTACCACTACTAATAATGATAATGATAATAATAATAATAATAATAATAATGATAATAATAATAATAATAATAATTATAATAATAACAATGCTGAAAAAAACTTTTTTTCAGCATTCAGCAATATAACGATAATCAGTTAATTTAGTTATAATACTTTTCATTATCAGAATAATTGTAATTTGTGTCATTATTATCTTTGGTATTTTTATTATCGTATATATAGTTTGTACTGTTTCCTATCCCCTTCCTTCACTCAATTCCTTTTGCTCTAATATAACGATAATCAGAACGCATTAACTATAATCATTATGGTTTAGGTTTTGATTGGTATTTTTATGATCGTTTTTAGTTGTATTTTTTTTCTTTCCCCCTTTTCCCGTCAATTGCCTTTTACTCATATATAACAATAATCTGCGCATTTAGCTATTAATCCTTTTCATTATCAGAGTTTTTCTAATTTGTATTCAATGATCTTTGTTTTTGTTTATAATCGTATTTAGTAATTTATGATTAATTACCCTTTTTTCTCTAATTCCTTTTGCCTCTTAAAAAACATAAATCGGTGCAATTAGCTATAGTGCTTTTTCATTATCAAATGGTATTGATTTGTATATTTATGAACTTTGGTATTTAATGAGGCGGAGTTTCGTAGTTCTATGTTGTGCTTTTTCTCCTTTTTCATTTAATTACTTTGGCGGCTCTAATATAACATAATTAGTGCCTTTAGCTATAATGTTTTCATCATGGGATCTTTTTTTTTTTTTTATAATCAATGGTATTTTAGGATTGAATTTAGTAGTTGTATTTATTCTTTCCGTGTTTTTTTTCCTCAACTCCTTTATGCATAAATGTAACGATAAGTTAGCGTATTAGGCCTGTAATCCTTTTCATTACAGGATGGTTGTCCCTTTGTATTTTTATGATCTTGGTAATGTATGACTTCTTTCTAGCTTTTTTCCCCCTTTTTTCTCATTCCTCTCTGTGTTCTTATATGATATCTAGTTATACGATTTTCATTATCAAATGGATTTCATTTGTATTTTTATAATCGCTCTTAGTAGTTGTATTTTCTCTTGTTTCCTTTTTTTCTCTTATTTTCTTTATGCTCTAATATAACGATAATAAGCGCATTTTGCTATAATCTTATTCATAATCAGAATGTTTCTAATTTGTATTTTTATGATCTGTTTTTTTTATGATCGTATTCAGTAAAAAAAAAATCTTATCCCTATTTTCTCTTAATTCCTTTTCTCTCTTATAAAGCAATAATCAGTGCTCTTAGTTGTAATGCTCTTTATCATCAGAATGGTAAAAAGTAGTATTTGTTTTTTTTTTATCTTTGGTATTTTATGAATTATATCTAGTAGTTGTATTTTCTTTTTTTTTCATTCCTCTTTTTCTCTCAATTCCTTTTTGCTTAGTTATAACGATAATCAGTATATTTAATTATAATATCATTCATTATCAGAATGATTCTAATTTGTTTTTTATGATCTTTGGTATTTTCATATCCTTATTTATTAGCTGTATTTTCTTTCTTTACCCTTTATCCTCAATTCCTTTTTACTATAATATATCGATAGTCAGTTCATTTACCTATGATAATTTTCATTATCAGAATAGTTTTAATTTGTATTTTTTTATACCCTCTTAATTCACTCAATTCCTTTTTGCTCTAATATAACTATAATCAACGCCTTTAACTATAATCAGAATGGTTTTGATTTGTATTTTTATGATCTTTATAATTTTTTATGATCGTTTTATGATCTTTTCCATTCCCCCTCTTTTCTCAATTCTTATTTACTCCTATATAACAATAATCAGCGCATTTAGCTATAATTCTTTTCATTATCAGAATAGTTATAATTTGTAATTTTTTATCTTTGTTTTTATGATCGTATTTAGTAATTTTTTTTCCCCCTTTTTTCTCTTAATTTCTTTTTGCTCTTATAAAACAATAATCAGTGCACTTTTCACTATAAGAATAGTATTAATTTGTATTTTTATGACCGTTGGTATTTTTATGATCGGATTTCGTACTTCTAGTTATTGCTTTGCCCTTTTATCT
>NW_028235502.1:10000-25677 GCF_977035675.1 Penaeus japonicus | reverse complement strand
ATATACTATATATATAGTATAATAGAGTTATTATATATATATATTATATAATTATAAATATGTTGTAGCACATGTATGTATGGTTGCGGTATATTAGTGAGGCTTATATATATATTATATTTACATACATTATATTATATAATATATATAGACTATATAAATATATATCTATATTATCATTATCTATATATATTATTATTATATATATATAATAGTAATATACGATATATATGTTTATTATTTATATATAGTATATATTCAGTATATATATATATATATTATATATATATATATATCTTATTAAGTATTATATGTTTGTGGAGTATACGTCTGTATGCTGTGTCATCAGGCTCCCGTTATACTCCGTGCGAGACGAGAGGATCCAGAAACAGTACAGGTCAAACAGAGATAAAAAGCACCAGAAACTAGAACATGCGGTTTTATTACAGGATAAAATCGAGACATAAACTAGAAACACAACATTACAAATGAGTAGACAGGCATTAGAAAACATTTACCAAGGCAGGAGTAAAGGTGAGGAAAAACGAGGGTCACATGGTGGAGGAGGAGACGGCCGGTACACGGAAATACAGGACGCGTAGGATCAACTGGTCAACCTTTAAAAAAAAAACCATTTTTTCTCATTCCCAAAAATCGCGCTTTTTGGTACATGCTGCCGCTCTCCGTGCCAGACGTTACAAAGCATACCTCACCCCCGTTTTTCCTTCATCACCAGTCTTACCTCAAACCCAAATCTACGAGTGACCTGAGCTAGCGAAAGGTGTCGCTACCGGTAGCACTAACGGGGTCGGACTCAGGGCAGGACATCGGGCGAAGCTTGCCCCCTGCACACCGTACCAATCAGGTCGCAATGTTTTACCATATACTTGACCTAACTACCTCGCGAGTCGTGTCACCGTGTAACCTGTCCGGTTACACTAACGCACGCTGCAACCCACAACAACACAGCGTAATAATACATTTACTTACAATAATAACATTCACATTTACAAAAATATACAATTACATCAATCCTAGCTAATCTCGCATGTTGTGACATAACCCCCTCGGACTTTCCTTTCAAAAGTAATCTTCCTTGAAAAGAAGATTATTTTTGACAAGAGAACACAACTGCGAGATGTACACAAGCCTAAGCTAAACTGCGCTTCCAACAAAGAGCGTCACATCCCGACCCCGGAGCCCCGATGACGGGTGGTGGACGGTTGCTCCTGGACCTGCCCTTCACCGTCATCCGCGCTGCTCCGACAGTACACGGTCTCGTCTACGCGGCCCATCACCGATAACGCTGGGGTACTCGTCCTTGGGCAGAGTCTTGCGGCGGAAAACTGTCCTCTCAGGAGTGACATCCGTCTCTGTGCCTGTACAGACTCCTCAGGTGACCTGGCTCTCAACTGCGTGGGTGCCTCTCGAAGTGCAATCTCATCCGCGACCGGTCCTCTGGGACTCTTAGATCTACATTTCACATCGTATTATGCTACTCCGTTTCCTCGAGGAGACGTTCCTAAGGGTTTTCCCTGGCCAATCTGTCGGCCTGGTCTTTGTCCATTGTGATTCCCCACCTCCCGATGTCCTGGTGCGCTGATATCTATAGTGTTTATTTTGTGGCTCCTCCTTTGCACGAGCGGCTCCGTGCGCTCCGTGCGTAGCGACTCGTCTCTCGGGGCGGCTTCCTCCGGTGTACACGAGTTCGTCCTTGGGAGGTGTGGCTCGCTCGCGGCGCACTCGGAGGGTTCCGTTGGAGGTTGCTCCTACCGCGCGCAGGAGCTCGTCCTTGGAAGTTGCATCCTCCCGGCCAGCGGACATCTCTGGTGGCGGCTGCCTCCGATCGACACTCCGTCTCGTGGTAGGGGGCGGCTCCTCTGGTGGAGAAGAGCGGCGTCTTCTGTCAGCGGGTTTCTCTCCCCACCGGTGCGGTGCATCGCGCTTCTCTGTGGCCGAGCGGGCTCCTCCGGTTGGCCACGCGTTCTCTGGCGGACAGGCGTCCTCCCCGGTTGCTTGCCACGGTAAGCTCCTCTCCTGCTGGAGGCGACTTACTCTGCTGTGCAACGAAACCTTTATTACGGCTCCTCCTCCTCACGTGCACGTCGTCCTCTGGCAACGGCTGCCTCCGGTGCACTTATGTAGCCGCGTCTCTAGGCGACGTGGCTCTTTCCGTGAGCACGGCGAGCCTTCTGCAGGCGACGTCCTCTCGTTGTGGCACAGAACCTGTATTATAGCGGCTCCTCTGCGCGGCTGCCTCCGGTTGCACGCCTTCTTGCTTGGCTGCTCCTCTGATAGGCACCCCGAGCCTCTGCGCGGCGGCTCCTCTGGGTGCCCACTCCTTCACGGGTGCCCTCACCCTCTGCTGACTGCGGGCGCCTGCCTCCTGTGCCACGAGCCTTACCCGCTGGAAAAACCTCCCTCCGAGGGCGAATACTCCGCGGTCAGCGTGTTCCTTTGAGCGAGGCCGCTTCGCCCGTCGGTCACGTGCCCCGGCCGGGCACGTACTCTCTGCTCCCTGTCCGTTTCGGTGCGGGGGCGAATCCACGAGCTGCGACAAGGTCTTCGCGCGAAGCGTACGATCTCCTGCAGGATGAATATGTTTAGTCCGGCCGGCAAGCGCCATCTGACCGACGACCTTCTCCGCGGAGAAGTTCCTGGAGTTTGCCCCATGGGGCTGTTTTAAAACGACGAGGACCTAGGTAGCGGTTCCCAACCTGTGGAAAGGAAGGCAGCAGCAGACCTCTATCAGGGCCGGTTGGTGGTATCCTGCAGAGTAGGGCGGGAGGGTGGGGGTAGTTGATGTGATGGAGTATAGTGAGTGTGATGGTATGTTTTAGTTTGTATTTAGATATTATTTAGATGTTTTGGTGTATAATGATGGTGGCACGTTCCAAGAGGGAAAACCGACAGCCTCCTGTTGCGGTCCTTCTGTGCATCCCTCTTTCTGCCTCTGCCAGCATCTTTCTTCCCAGCGCTCGCTCACCTCCTGCTCACGTTGAAGCTGGCCGCTTCTTCAAACTCGAGCGTTCTGCGATTCATGCTTGCGCTGCTTCCGAGCCTCTTGCTCGTTGCTTTCCATGTCTCGGGGGGTCTCGGCCCTCTTGGCCGGTGTTTTTCCTGCTCCTTGTACGCTCGGTCCCCCTTCTCCAGCCTGATCTTTTCCTACGCTCAGCTGCAATGTAATGGAGTCACCTTGCATGCCCCGTAAGCCAAGCTACACCTGGTCTCATGCCAAGTTAATTCGGCAATGGTTTCTGGGCTGGCTTAACTGCTGTTCGACTGACTGACTGAGTCCGTGGCAAGGTCGGCTCAATGTCACTAGGTTCTCGTTTACCCCGCCCCTTACTCAATCCCCTCCGTGGAGAGACGGAGGATTCAGAATCTCAGGGACAGGTTCAAACGAATGAAAAGCAACTACAGACATACAGAACATTGCGGTTTTATTACAGGATAAAACTTCAGACATAACAGAAACACAACATTACAAATGAGTTACAAAGGGCATAGAAAACATTACCAAGGCAGGAGAAAGGTGAGGAAAAACGAGGTCATCATGGTTGGAGAGGAGAACGGCCGGTACACGGGAAACAGGAGCGTAGGGATCAACTGGGTCAACTACCATTTTTTTTCTCGTTCCCAAAATCGCGCTTTTTTGTAGCTGCACTCCGAGTGCACAGCTACAAGCACCCCAGTGACCCTCATCACCAGACCTCCAACCAATCTCACGAGTGAACCTTGAGCCTCAGCGAGGTGTGCGCTATACTATGTGCACCCGACGTGCAGGCAGTGACATCGTGGGCGAAGCTTGTCCCCTGCACACAGACCGAATCTCATCAGGTCGCATGTTACCCACTGACCCTACCTCGCGAGTCGTGTCACCGTGTACACTGTCCCTGGTTTTGTACACTAACGCAACAATCCTGGCACCCATCATAAATACACAACTAAGCAGTAATATACATTTGCGCTTACAATAATAATCATTCACTTATTTACAAAAATACACAATTGAACATCAATCCTAGCTAATCACGCAGGTTGATGACTAGAATGCTGTTCTATGTATAATAATATATTATATATATACTAGTAATATATATATAATATAATATACTAGTTTTTTATAAGGGATATAATATAATATATATGGGTGGAATTTTGGGAAATAAATAGAATAAATATAGATATATATATATATACATATATATATATATATATATATGAAGATATATAAGATGTGTGTGTGTGGTGTGAGTGTGTGTGTGTGTGGATTGGTAGGGGGGTGTGGTGTGTGTGGGTGTGGTGGTTGTGTGTGTGTTGTGTGGTATGAGTATTATATATATATATATTTAGTATATATAAGAATTTATACATATTTATTATAATATATATATATATTATATTTTATATAATATTTATATAGTATATGCATATATATATATATATAATATATATATATATTATAATTACTATATATAAAATATATATTCACATATTGAGTATAATTAATGTAATAGTAATATATATTTATAATATATATATTTGATATGTATATATATTATATATATATATATAATATATAATATAGTATATATATATATATGGTATATAAATATATATGTCAATTATAATGTATATATATATATACAACATAGTCTAAATATATACATTTTCGATAGATATATATACAAATTAAAATATATATATAGTATATTATATATAAATATATATTATATATGATATATATATAGAATATGTTTATATATTATACATATATTTATATTATATACATTTATATATATATATATATATAATATAAATATATATATTACATATTATATATATTATATATATATATATATTTATTTATGGATATATATAATATATATATATATATATATATATATATATTTATTATATATTTATCTATATACATTATTTAATATATCGTATATATATATGTCATATATAGAATAAAGTATTATATATATATATATATTAATATATAGGTCTAATATATATATATTAATATATAATGTATATATGAGGTATAATTATACTATACATAAAATTAAATCTAAAAAAAATATTATATAAGAATATATAAAGAGTACAGTATATATACATGACAAATATATACATACATTATATATATAAGTATATATTATATATATATATTTAATATATATATTAATATATATTTATATAATATATGCATATATATATATAGTATATTAAGATATATATATATATAATGATATAGCTATATCATATATACATATGGTATTTAATTATATATATATATATATCATTTATATACAATTATTATGAAAGTTCTGTGAATATTGTTATATTGGAGTTTTATAAATAGTTGTGCACAAAACACTTAAGTTTGATCCAAGATTAATTTTCCAAGTATATATTAAAGCCTATTGAGGATTCACAAGTTTTCTTGCTGTCTAGGTCAACTCACTATATGTAAAAGTAGCGTTTCCCCTGATTTAGATGTATATTGTGTGTGTCATCACAAACAGAACAACAAGAAAAGAAAAAATATTAAAATATACACTAAAATATAATACAAGCAAACCATTTTTTCTATCATAATATAAATTTTCATGATCATGAATAAGAACACTTTTTAATTATACACATATCGAAATTATTATTATTTTTGGTAAATGATCATATGTTAGCCATTGATAATCATTTTAACCCTACACATTTAAGATCCAGTCGCACAGAGTACCAAGATCTCTGATCGTGAGAGTCGCAGGATCCTTCGCTGAGCAGGTGAGCCGGTAACAGGGATTAGTGGATCATCAGTGTCTCCAGCTGCTCCTGCAGCTGACTTGGCGGAGGAGGGCGCGAGACGGGGGGGAGTTAAACAGGAGATGGATATAAGAGATGATGTAGTGATTGTCAAAAAGATATATATATATATATATATAGTATAAAAAATATATTATATATAATATAATATTATATTTTATATATATATATTATATATATATATTATTATATATAGTAGAACACTATTATACGTACATATATAAATAGAGAGAGAGAAGAGAGAGAGAGAGAGAGAGAATGATGATGTATGTGATGGTCAAAAAAGATATATAATTAATTATTATATATGTATATATATAGAGTATATATATATTATAAATTATTAGAGCTAAGAGTGGTATATTATTTATGTATATTATAGTATATTATATATATATATATTATAATATATATATATATATATATATATATATTATTGTATAATATATCATATTATACATACCAAGTACACAATTTTTACCGGTCCCGGACCGGGACCTCGAAACTCGAAGAATTGACAAGATGCGGACGGTGAGTACACCTCTGCCCCGGCTACAACGACCCGACAATAAGAGTTGTTCAATCCAGAACGCCTTGATGACATTGTCAATGGTCCTTTACCTATGTGGTGTCTTAGCAGAACAGGTGATAGCGAATTTTTTAACGAACAAACTAAGACTCATTAACTCCAGCGGGGGCACACTCGGCGGCAAGCGACGGAATCAGAAATTCCATAGTCCCGAATTTCAGGTTACCACCCAGCAGGTTATATATATGAGAAGATGGAGGAATGGCAGTATATTAGATATAACATTTTTTACCCATTCCCTGGAACCGGACGTAGTATTTACTCGAGAACCCGCCGGCCGTAAGATTGACAGATGCGGGTTACGGCCATTCTGTCCTCTAGCAATTGTTTTTGGAGGTTGATCACATTTGAGAATATAAGTAGGACGAACATAATGAATAGTTGATTCATTAAAAAACAAAAACACAAATCTCTTTGATTGATTTTCCCTTGTCTTTTTTTTTAACAATAGAAGTGCGGGTTATAGATAAAACACTAATTTTATATTTACAGATAAGATTGCAGAGAAAAGCACTTTATATTGGTTTACACTACATTATGGTTATTGGAAGATCAAACAACAGTTTCGAAAAAACGGTGGATATTCCTTTTCTTTTATTTTTTTTTTTTTTTTTTTTCCATTTTCCTGGCATAATTCATAGTTCTTTTCTAAATTACATTCAAAATAGTAAAGCAACAAATTCTATAACTTTGTAAGGCAGACTATATTATAGTGAAATATAAAATATACAATTATTAACATTTTTTACATACCATAGCATATATATATAATTATTATATAGTATAATACATATATACATATTAATATATATATATAATATGACATATATATATAATATATATATATATATATATGATATATATATATATATATATATATATAATATATATATATATACTACATAACATATATTACATATAGATTATCAATACACACACACACACATACACATATGTATATATAGTATATAAGATAGATATATTATATATATATATTATATAATATAGTTATATATGTATATAATATATCTATATTTTATTCATATATAGTATTCATGATATTATATTATATAGGATATGTATGTACATACATCGCGTATATGTATATGATTTTAATAATATATATGATATATAATGATTATATATATATATATATATGATATACATATGATATTATTAAGTTCTATTTCATATGTATGGTGTATAATATATATATATATATATATATATATATATATATATATATTATATTAAACGAATATATATAATATATATATATATATATTTGCACATACACATACACACACACACACACACACACACACACAACCATAAGTAGACATCACACACACGACATTATAATATATACATACTATATATATATATATATATATATATATATATATATATATTATGATAGATATAATATATTGTAGTATATATATATATATATATATTTTAGTATATATTTAAAACTCTAATATATTAATAAATACATGTGAAGTATATCTATATGTATATTATGTGATAATATATAAATACCAACCACACACACACACACACACACATATATATTACTATATATGATATATGATTAATATATATATATATATATGTATATATATATATAAATCTGTGTTGTGTGTGTGTGTGTGTGTGTGTGTGTGTGTGTGTGTGTGTGTGTGTGTGTGTATGTGTGTGTGTGTATGTGTGTTAAAATATATATATATATATTTTTTTATATATATATATATATATATATATTAGAATATATATATACATATATATACACATGTGGATATTAGATATACATAGAAAGAATGGATATATAACGATACATAAATATATAGTAATTATATATATATATATAGATTGATTATATATATATATATAAATATTATATTAATATATATTACCATATATACACATGTACACTGCAACTACTACACACACACACACACACACATATAATTATATATAGATATATATATATATGGGTGGAGTATAAGTATATAAGAGTATATAGGATATATATATATCAGGAATATAGGAGTGTGGGTGTGTGTGTGTGTGTGTGTGTGAGGTGGCTGGGGTGTGTGTGTGTTGTGTGTGTGTGTGTGGGGTTTGTTTGTCGTCGTGTGTGTGTATGTATGTCTATGAGTGTGATAATGACACCCATTAATAATGGCCATAGGGACGTTTGTATACTTTGCCTCAAGAAAGAAAATTTCCCGGTTGTTAAGTAAGGGGGGCTCCCCGCAGATTCTTCATGTTCTGAGGGTTATATCGGTCATTTCGTTTGAAGTGCAGAGGTCAACTAGAAGACAGACAATATAGGATATTGATGTTGTTTTATCATTTCAGGGGCTATAGAATGACAATATAGTCGGGCGTCGGCTCAGTTTGTCATTACTAACACTGCTCTAACTCCAATGAGATCGAGTGAAAGAATGCTACGCCGACTATGCGAGGAATAGGCGTGTTCATTCGCGGGTGTCCTTCGATGTATTACAAGGGGAGGTTCGAAGGATATCCTGAGGCTTTTTCTCTACTGTTCAAGAAGAAAAAGAAGTCTTTTTCCGCCTGGTCTTCTGTCTGAATATCTAGTTGTTTTTTCCCTTTTTGCAAATATATATCCTCTTGTGGTTGAGCAGAGGATGTTATTTTTTGTTACAGTATTAGCAGTCACTCGCTGAAAAAAAAAGTTTTGAACTGAAGGTACAAATGATTGTCTCTTTTATTTTTTAAGTACAAAATGATTGGGTTTGTGCGTTTATCTAATGATTATGATTTTACTTATTATTATTATTTATTATGCTATTATACGTGCATTTTTTTTTTTTGGGGGGGGTGGGAGGGTAACTGTATAATAATAGATGATAACACAAGCTTAAGGAGTTAATAGTTAATAATCATGGTGTTATTGGATAAAAGGGGCCACTTCAACTTGATTAATTACAGAAGGCGATCTTCATATCATAAACATGAGTTCAAACTAAATTTAACCGTTAGATTCTCATTAGCTGTATCTAATGAATATAATAGTTGCGGGCAATAACATTGTGTCAAGTTTGTCCTCTAGCGAATGTTTATTGGTTTATCACATTTGAGAATAAGAGTAGGAACATAATGAATATTTGTTGGGTCATTAAAAAACGTCCTGACAAATAAGCTTTTCTTTGAAGTTGGACTCTTGTCTTTTTATTTAATTTAACAATAAATGCGGGGTTAGGTTTAGGATAAACACCTAATCTTAATTAGTTTATAGATTGCAGAAAAAAGCACTTTACAATTATTGGTTTACACTCACATTATGGTTATTGGAAGATCTCTGCAGACAACAGTTTCGTCGCCGAGCGAAAGGACTGGATTTCCTATTCGTTTTCTTTTTTTTCCATTTCTCTGGCATATTATTCATAGTTTATACGCGGATGGCAAGGAGAAGCAAAAGCAACAAAATATGAAGATTAAACTTAGAGGCAGATTGATATATGAATGGCGCGTAAATAAACATTTTACAAGCGTACATTTTTAACATACACACATATATAAATATACATACCATTAATATATATAATATATATATATATATATATATATATATTGATACTTGCGTATTATATATATTTACATATATACTATCTCACACACTGGGGGAGGTGGAGCACAATATAGTAATATATATTAGATGATTAGAGTATGTTGCATGGGGGGGCACATAAATATATAAGTGATATATCAATAGACTTATAGTATATATATGAGTGAATATAGTATATATATGAAATCCATATATATCGATACTGTAGGTGGGGGAAGGGTCACACACACATCGTGTAATATATGTACAGTGTCGCCAGATCAGCGGATATGCATTTGGGGAACTGGCGTTAAAACGAATCTTCTCGTCTCCCTCTCTCCTGATGATCATAATGTTGATGCGCATGCTTGTTGAGTTCGCGGTACGTTTTTCGTTTTAGAATGTTTGACATCTGCCGCGAGTCGGCTGCTTGTGCATCAAGAATTAAATGTTGGGGGTGGCGAGACTGTTTCTCTTTTTTCTCAATTGAAGTAGTTTTAAAGCTTGCTGATAATCGGTTCTATCCCAATATCGGTAACCTACTCTCCAATGCATGGATGCCTATTATGAATCGGGACTGGTATGCGAATTTCTATAACGTCGGTAAAACGACGTGGAAATGTAATGCGCCAAGTAACTTGAACGTTTCCACCACATTAGTCTGTCTGGAATCATCTAGAGGTTGGCGAATGCCATGTTCTATGGACTGCCCATGGAGATGAAATCCCCAACGGGAGCCTCGGTGGGCTACAATCTTCGTACTGCTTGCGCGTCTGGCCAGGATGTGTAGGGCAAAGGGTGGAAAGGAAATTGCAATACCACAATTTATCATCTCAAGAAGAGCCTGGATCACACATTTCAAATGTTGCGGGGGTAAAGAACTAGATTAAAGAACCTCTTGTGCGTGTTGGCGAAGTGACATATGAGGGATGTGCTGAGTACGATTAGTTAAAAAAATGTTCACATCTACTTATCAGAGATGGTATTATGTTGGATCCTTTATGTTCGCCCAACGAATTGTCTTGAGATTGTGCGGTAGGTGGAATTTGCAGTCAGCATTACTTTGGGGGAATGTAATATTGATCAAGGCAACATTTTTTCTGTAGGTACCCGGTGTGGGGTAGCCTTGGTGTGTGGTGAGCGCTAGTTTAGGCCTATACATCCCTGCTCAGAAAAACTTTCCACAAAAGTCGCCGATTGTACACTAGAAACGCAACTTGATGTGGAATAGCTTCGTCGAGTGGGTATTGACTTATTTGGCTGTGTTAACATGATAGGGTGTCTTTCCCTTTTACTTCTCAGAAATGAAACTGATTGTCCAAGAAGGAGGCTATAGGGAACTGACATCATCTGGTCTTTGTGGGCAAGGACTGGGGCATCGATGTCGCCAACGATCACACAGCGTGGCCGTTGGCAATGGGCTGAAGGCAATCATATATAATTTAATGATACATTAAGCAATAGGAATAGTTTTCAAAACATTGTGTTAAGTGTTCAGGGTATGGAATGGTAGTAATAGAGGGATTTTGGGACCTGTGATAATGTCTGCCACAACAATTTTTGGCCTCATTCTTCTAGAACCTGTCACGAGTGATCGAGGTTTATTCTTTTGCATGTGTGTGATAACGAACGCTTTCCCCTGCCTGGCAGGTCTGAAGGAAAAGTAATCTGAGATCCAAACCGGAAAAATTGTGGACATTACAGAACAGACTACGCCTATCGTAACTCCCATAAGCAATTTTTTCCACTTTAAACTTCCTGTTTAACTGCGATCCATTCGCATCGGGCATGATGTGGCTAAAGGTAGGTACAGGTTTCTATCTGAAATATTTTGCCAGACGGTAAACATTAGCAAGGAACTGAAACATTTTTTATTAGTCGAGGCAAGGTGGGGGCTGATTTTGGAAAGTTTTTGCAGATCTTCCAGATGTGGTCCACACGACACTGCATAGTATGAGGAGCTCTACTCGCAAATTATGTCGCCTACTCAGTAGGTCTAAAATATCTTGAATATGCTGCACGACAGATCTGAGAATAGGTGAGTACTTGGCAAGATAGCTTCTGAACCAAGGGCTGCAGTTCAAGCATTCTTCTTGGGGTCCAGATTCGAGATAATCTAGCTAGTGGTTCCACAGGTATTCGCAAGTTTTTTAAAACGCACGTGAGATCAGATCCTTATGAGAAAACGGGAGATCTGGCTGAAACCGTAACCACAATGTTACCCATCGTAAGCCATCGCATGCATGAATTTGATATTGATTCTGGAACGTAAAAACCTTTCCCAATAAGAAACGCTAAAACACTTCTCCAAAGACCTAACAGCTAGGACAAAAATGCTAGAAACCACTTCTCGAAAGAAGAACCAACTTGATCTTATGGCAGTTCTTTTTATGAGAACCGGATCTTCTTCGGGGGCGATTCCTTAATCAAACCTAAAGAAAGGATTTGTACTGCTTTATAATCCCCTTGTTGACAATATACAAAGATGTACACACCGATGGGCGACTGTATACTGCTCTGAGGCTCGTTCCTGGTTTGTTTTGGTTAATGCATTTGTGTGCTTTTAAGTATGAATCCCGGAACCATTGAACTCTGTAAATTTTAAACTATTTCCAAAAAGATAGGTGAATAGTTTACAATACAAGAAGGGTAAAGATAATCTTTGCAAGATTCACCCTGAATCTTCCATTATTTCTTCTGAACACAGGGTACTACCCATGTCCCCATAATCAGCAAGGTCTGTTTACTAACACCATTGTTGTCCCAGTAGTTATGAGGTAGTAATCCTTCATTAAGAGAATAGCATTTTTTTCGGGGTCGTTGAAGTTTTCTTAACCCACAAACAATACCAACACTGAAAATCCTGAAGCAATATCTTGCTAATAGCATTTTCCCCCTGATATTGGTCATGTTCTTCTTTCTTCTCTTTTGTCTTTTCTTCTTTCCACTGTGCAGCTAGAGTCCTCAAACATCCATGCCTTTTTTTCGTAGTCTATCAGTTTGCAAAATGAATTGTTGCAGGCTAGGAATTCTTGGACAGTTTGTCTGTGGAAGGTTCGTAGATTTCACTTCTGTCCCGGTAGAGGGTGCTGTTACATTCACAATGAAAAAAGGAGGACATTGTTTCTCCTGAAAAGGCAATTCCCCTGATCCTCACACATGTCTTCGATCCTGGTCTAATTGGATACTACTTTGTGAGACAGTAATTGTCCTTTGAGATGCATTTTTCTCTTTCCCCAAAAAGCTTCTCCAATCTATTCGTGATTCTTATTGATTTTCCTTGATTTCTTTTTCTTTCTGTAAACTCCAAGTGTAATAAATTTCTTAGTCTCTTGGTCATCAGGGTAACAATAAGATCAACAAGTATCTGAAAAAGGCGCGTGACAGTTGCAGCCTAAATGACCTTCGAAGGACTATCCAACCAGAGGGTGAAAAAGCATGTGACAAATAAAGAGGGACACTGATAGCACTTGAATTTAGCTTATTATCTTTCTCTATGTAATTTATAAAAATCTCCTCTGCAATAACTTGTTATCACACAAATGCTTTGTTTAGAGTAAACCTGGAAGAGTTTATCAACATATTTTTTTTTCTTGTCATCTGTCATATAAGTCCCGACCATGTTAAGCTCCAAGCTAGTTAGATGGTGATTACTTATCATCAACTATTGATATCAGGTTATACATTCCTTTTACGTGCGAGGTAATTAAAAATCTTGAATTTCTGAATTTGGAAAAAAAACAATTCTTCTGTAACTTCTCAAATGCATCTTCCCTGGCTTCATCAAAAGCCGCGTCAGACCAAGCCATAGTATTGCTTCATCCTGTAAGTTATGGGGATGATATCATCTTGATGAAACTGTCTACAAGCTTCGGAAATCATTAGTTGTTTCACGTAACAGCTGTTCAGCAGGTGCGTATTTTGCTACTCTACAGGCACCTGCCTCTCAATATCCACTGGGAAATAAGCAAGTTCAAAATTACTCAAAACTAGATAACTGAAGGTGTAGTGCAGGACAGCCAGTCATTGTGCAAGAGAAAGCGTACCAAACTAGTTTTAACCTCAGCGAGGTGCTCAGGACAGCCACAAGTAATTATGACACAGGGAGGGTGAGTCCAGTAACGGGGAGAGCTGTGATCAAGAGATTCTTGCAAGCCTCACGTATCCTGTTCTCTCATAATCAAGGGATTAAACTATCATAAAAGATCCCGTTAACATGCACAGGTAAGATACGAAAGTGATCATCTGTCAGCTCAAGCATATGGTTAAATGAATGTTGCTTAATTTCTGAGCAAGGATACTATATTTCTTTCTTTTCCCATCCCTCGTATCATAAGATTCCGCGGCGCTCCCTGGCCGGAGTGTTTTGGCACTGGCCGGGGCTCCCTGTAAGAGCTCAGGCTCCCATAGGGTCAACGTTCCTGGCTGTCATGCACTTTATCACTAGTGCATCTTCCATTTCCTTTAATGGAAGCTTCCAACGGTGCGAGTGTTTGACCTGCGCTTTTGGCCCTGCCGAGTGGATCAGAGCTTCGGATGGCATAAGCCAACCGTGCTGTTTTTTCTTTAAATTTATCGCACCACAATGCGCCTGCTGTATTCAGCTTGATTGTGATGGTGTAAAATCCTCATGGGCCAATTCATATTGCGGTATTCTTACAGACGACTGAATATGGTGGGGTGGGAGAGATCAAGAGTAACCCAGAGAGAAGAATACCAAATTAGAATGATGTCATAGGCAAGGTCGACCTAGACCACGATACACGCTGCAGCAGCTTGAAGAGCAGAGAAATATCGAATTGTTCGCATGGAACATTATTATCCAAGAAATACCTCTCCTGATCTCCGAACTCCTTCCGGTACTGGGAGTTGGAGTATCCTGGGCGGCGCAGCAGTAGTTCCTTCAAGTTGGGCTATTGCTAAGTAAGGAGAATGTGAAATCCCGGAGGATCTTGCCTAAATCTCAGGACGTACAAACACGATAGAATGGCAGCGATAGTAACGAAGTAAAAGGTGGTCATCGAGGGAGTATAAACTGGACAGGATTTGCTGGGCAAGCATGGGGATGAAACCCTTCTCGCCTGGAGATGCTGGTCCAGGAAGGCTCAATAGCTGGTGGTGGGATGGTACAATGAAATAATCAGTTTAGGATGCTTTGGTGGATGTGTCATTCACTCTCTCTAACTCATCTCATCTCCTCATCATAATCCCACTGAATCACTCTCTGTTTGTGAGTGAGTGAGGTGTGTTAGGAGAGTGATTTGAGTGTGTGTGTTGTTGAGATGTAGTGTGGGCGGGTGGTTGGGACAGTAGACTGTTAGAGACTCTCGAACGAAAATATCAGGCCGTGAGCTGTGTGTGTGTGTGTGAGTGTGAGTTTGTGGAGAGAGTGTGTGTGTGAGTGAGTGAGTCTGAATGTCTCTCACAACTCTCTATACATCTATCTCTCTTACAACGGTACTCAGTGACTCGGGGTTGTGTGATAAGGGTGTATCGTACAGTCTGAGTGTGTGTGAGTGTGAGATTGTGATTAGTGTTGTGTATCTATGTGTGTGTGAGAGTGGGTGTGGTGATATTGATTGAGAGTGATATGTGTGAGTGAATGAGTGTAGAGTGAGAGTTTGTGTGATTAGTGGTAGTGTGTGATGCGCGGGTGTGTGTGAGTAGTGGGTG
>NW_028235502.1:0-5000 GCF_977035675.1 Penaeus japonicus | reverse complement strand
ATTTATCAAAACAGCCAGTACAAAGCATGTATATTTGTGTATATACATTATATATTATGTATGTATATATGTGCTATATACATGGATATATATGCTCAATGTCTGATATGTGTATACTATATGTATTCTCATATTGCTATGTTCTATGAAATTTGTTATACATTGTTTATTATATGTGTGTGTGGTGTGTGTGTGTGTGTTTTCATACACACACACCACACAATACACACCACACACAACCACACACAATTATATATATATATATAATATATTTACTATATATATGTATTATGATATATATATATTATGTATACTACCTATCAAATATACATACCACACACACACACCCACACCACACACACACCATATATATATATATATATATATATATATATACTTATATATATATTATATATATATATATGATATATCTTACCTTAATCCTCACCAGACAAATTATCTCCTCCTGTGGATAACGTGGGGCTTGCCATTGGAAACTGACTGGAAAGCATGCACTAAATATGATGAAGGGTTTTTTGCAAACCAAAGTCAAAGGTTTGGATGTTGTGTTGTGTTGGGTTCGTGGTGCCCTGATATTCCCTAAGGGGGAAAAACTTAATAATTATCAACACTTAATAATTATCATCCTAAACAGATCATAGTCAGTAAGTATTGTAAGTAATACTTAATTTTCAGTTTTTATAAAAACTGGTAATGACGCAGAGAAACACTGATGTTTTCATGATGGTGATCTTAATGAATGTAATGGCACTTTTATTTTTTATTAGTGCTGATGATAGTGACGATAATCACCATATATATATATATATATTTGTGTATATATGTATGTATAAAAGAACAATTAACAATGTTTATACTTATAATTCTTTTCATCAACTAATATATCCTCTATGGCCATAAATTTAGAATCCTCGGTTGTAATAAGTGCAGAGTTATATGAAAAGCACGGTACTCACTATATATATACAAGCACAATTAAAGCAACATAAAAATGGTAACTGGCAACTTTCATCCAAGGACAATCCTTGTATCCCCCCCCCCACACTCCCCACCCATCACAGCCATCCTATTCAGTTTTGCCGATGCGTACGATATATGAGTCAACAACTCCGTATTCACAGTTTGCCCGAATTTCTACAACATAAAAAATAATTATAAAATAAAACAAGAGAGGTACAAAGTACACATTCGTATAACTGCTAAAATATGAATGAAATGAGTCTTCCGAAAAGGACTTGTTCGAAATATGAAACATTTGAAGGCGATGGGAACTGTAGCGAAAAGTAAAAATATATATATATATATTATATTTTTTTTTTTTACTTTTCGCTACAGTTCCCAGCGACAAAAATCTGTCATTCAAGGACTTCATATGAAATGCAGAGATCTCTTTAAAGATATAGAAACTGATCAATTCTTGTCGACTAATTATCGACGACAATACTTTACCATATGTATCTCGGTCAATAACTTATGTTACACTGTTTTGCCACATGCTTCTACAGGCAACATGACCACTCAAAGAATTCTTTAAGAAGACAGCAGAATAGAACGCTAAATGTCTTTTGACAGTTTTCTCATGAGCTACCAGAGTTTGTTTAGGGAGTAGGCTCATTAAATATAGATGCCGAAGAAACCTTTTCAATTTAGCCAATCCAAAATAATGTAAAAATCCGTTCACTACAACACCCCATTTCACAAGATCGGAAATAATATACAAAGCAGAATCTAGTGTAAAATATTTCACTCGTAATAGACGATCGTGAGGAAGATGTACATTGTTTTCACTCTGCACTAAATGTTGTTTCTATTGTGCGTTTTTTGTTAATTTCTTAGAACTCATTATCCCTGAATGTATTAATTCGTAAACTAGTGACTAGTGGCAACTGAAAACCTCACTGGCAACACCGTTCTTGCAGGCTGGCCGCTGGTCTACTGATAATGTTCATTAAACTTTCTCCCTGTATCTTTATGAAATAAATGTTCATGTACCCACACCCAAAAGAAACTGCCATTTCACTATGAGGGAAAAGGATGATGTATTTAAGCTTAAACTAACACAGAATGGCGAATGCCTTTATCACAAAATGACACGTTTTCGTATGAGCTGCTGTGTTATGTTAACAGGGCTAGGTGTTTAACAAGTCTATTCAAGACTTAATTGAGTGTCGAGTATATTCTTTGATACCTTATGCATAGTACATTACGCTATAAGCAGGGAATGACAACTTATGGATATGAAAGATAACCAAATATGATATTTACGTTTTAGCGGGAGTGTTGTCTTTGCTGCTCGTGTCTCTCTGTGTTTAGCTCTTCCTTATTCACTAACCGACAACTCTAACTCTTCCCGAGTTATGATTGGCGGAGAATACGGCGGTGTTAAGGGTTGACTAAAATGATATAATGTAATTAATGTAGAGTGAAATATATTAGGATTAATAATTTCATGTAGAGATATATAGAATCAATAAGTTCAGAAGTGAACAAGTGCATGTACCTTAAAGTTAAATAAGTGACCCAAAATGAAGTCAATAATGATAAAAAGAAATGTGAGTAACAGCAACACATAAACAAACAATAACAACAACAGCAATGATAAAGAGAACAATAGTAATGGTAAGGATGAAAGTACTACTAATTAAACCTGTCACCCCTCCAGAGACGAACATTTCATATACGTATATATACAAATATATATGTATGTATATATATATATATATATATATATATATATATATATATATATATATTAAAATTACAATGATATATATATATATCATTATATATAATATATAGTATCTATTATATAATATATGCATATAAATATATTATAAATATATATGTACATATATATATATACTATGCATTAATAATCTAAATTATCTCTATTTATATATCTACATACAAAATATATATATAATATATATATATATTATATATATGTATTTTTTTTTTTTTATTTTTTTTTTTACAAAATAAACACACCACACCAACAAACACACAAAAACAACCCTATAAAAATATATATATTAATATATAAAAAATATCTTAAATATATATATATTATAATAACCCCCCCCCCCAAAATTATATATTATATATTATTTTATTATATATATATATATTTAAATATTATATAATTTGTTTATAAATATATGTAATATATTTAAACAGATATATATATATTTATATTTATTTAATTTATTATATGTATATAAATATATTTATATATATATTATATATATTTATATATATATATGTTATGTATGTTTATATATATATATATATATATATATATATTTATATATATATATATATATATAATATCGTATATATATATATGTATGTATGCATATATGTTTTATGTACATATGTATGTGTGTTGTCTATATAAATATATTATATTTATATATATATAAATATATTTAATATATATTATATATATATATATCATATGTTATATGTATGTTGTATGCATATATATTTATAATGTAATATGTATGTATTATATATATATATATATATATTTTGATATAATATTATATGTATATATATATAAATATTGTTGTTGTATTATATATAAATTATTATTATACATACACATACACATTTATATGTATATATATATATATTTAGATATATATATATAATATATATAGATATATATATATATTATTTTTATATTTAATATATATTATATATATACATATAATATATATGTGAATATATATTATTTCTATAATTAGATGTACATATGTTATATTAGTACATATGTATATTATATATATATATATATATATATATATTTATATAAGTATATTTATATATATATATATATATTATATATATATTTATATATATATGAATATTTATGTATATGACATATATATTTATATATCTATATTTATATATATATATATATTACCTACATACTATTCACACACATATATTTGTGTATATGTATATACATATATATGTATATATGTATGCATATATATATGTATATAAGTTCAGAAATGAACAAGTGCATGTGCCTTAAAGTAAAATAAGTGACCCAAAATGTCAATAATGATAAAAAAAATCTGAGTAACAGCAACAATAAACAAAAACAATAAACCAACAAACAGCAATGATAAGAGAACAAAGTAATGGTAGGGATGGACTAATACGTATTAAACCTGTCACCCTCAGACACGGAACATTTGTATACGTATAAATACAAATATATATGTATATATATATATATATATTATATATATTATTATTTTTATATTAATATATTAGGCTTTTATAATATATAAAATTTTATGCTTATATATATATATATATATAATTTTATATATATATATATATAGGGACTATATATGTATTTATATTATATATATTTATTATTTTATATTTTATATATTATATATATGTGTTATTATATATAGATATATATATTAATATATATATATATAAATACATGCATGTAATTATCTATTCTATATATATTTATATTATTTATGAAACATATAGATTTATATATAATTTTATATATATTTATATATATAGATATATATATATATATATTACAATACACTCACACACAAAACACACACACACACACACACACCACACACACACATATATATATATATACTATATTTATTTTTATATATATTTTATTATATTTTTTTATCATATTTATATACATATATACTTATATGTATATATATATATATATAATATATATATATATTTTAATTATATATCTTATCTATGTTTATATATACCACAAACATAACTCACCACACTCCACACACTTATATATATTATATTGATATATTATAGTTGTTATTTATATATTTATATTTATTTTTTTTTATATATTTATATTTTTATATTATTTTTATTATATTTATAGAATCTACAGAGATGTTGTAAATGTTACTATTTATATATATATACATATATTTTATATATATATATTTTTT
>NW_028235501.1:0-5913 GCF_977035675.1 Penaeus japonicus | reverse complement strand
GTCTCCTCCCTCCCACCTCCCCTCCCTCCTCAACCTCCCTCCCTCCCCCCCTCCCCCCTCCCTCCCCCCCACCCCCTTTTCCACCTCTCCCCCCCAAATCTCCCCTTCTTTCCCCTCCTCCCTCCCCCCCCTTTCCCTCCCCCTCCCCCCAAACGCTTGTAGTGCCCCACTGCCCCGCGTGTGTGTGATCATATATGTCAGTAAGTAACCCTTTGCGTGAGGAAAGCCTTTAAACTTAGACAAAAAACCAGTCCGTGTCGAAGGGGGGAGATAGGGAGGGGGGGGAGGTGGGGGGATGGTTGGGAGGGATGGGGGGAGGAATTTTATGGGAGGGTGGGGTGGGGGATGGAGTGGAAAGGGAAAGGGGAGGGAAGGATAGGGAGGGAGGGAGGTGGAGGGATGGATAGGGAGGGAAGGATAGGGAGGGAGGGAGGTGGAGGGATGGATAGGGATGGATGGATAGGGAGGGATGGAGTTGGAGGGATGGAGGTGGAGGGATGGATAGGGAGGGAAGGATAGGGAGGGAAGGAGTTGGAGGGATGGATAGGGAGGGAAGGATAGGGAGGGAAGGAGGTGGAGGGAGGGATAGGGAGGGAAGGAGGTGGAGGGATGGATAGGGAGGGAAGGATAGGGAGGGATGGAGGTGGAGGGATGGATAGGGAGGGATGGATAGGGAGGGATGGAGGTGGAGGGTGTTTAGGGGGGAGGAAGTGGGGAAGGATAGGGGAGGGAGGATTGGGGGGATGGAGGGGAGGGAGGGTTTTGGGAGGGAGGTGAGGGGGGGAAAGGATGGGGGAGGGAAGGATAGGGAGGGAGGGGGGGGGAGGGAGGAAGGGGGAAGGATAGGGAGGGAAGGAGGTGGAGGGATGGATAGGGAGGGAAGGATAGGGAGGGATGGAGGTGGAGGGATGGATAGGGAGGGATGGATAGGGAGGGAAGGATAGGGAGGGATGGATAGGGAGGGATGGAGGTGGAGGGAAGGATAGGGAGGGAGGGAGGTGGAGGGAAGGATAGGGAGGGAAGGATAGGGAGGGAAGGGGGGGGAGGGAGGAGGGGGGAAGGGAGGGAAGGAGGTGGAGGGATGGATAGGGAGGGAAGGATAGGGAGGGAAGGAGGTGGAGGGATGGATAGGGAGGGAAGGACGGGGAGGGGGGGAAAAGGAGGGAGGGTAGGAGGGAGGAGGTGGGGGAAGGATAGGGAGGGGGGGGTGGAGGGAAGGATAGGGGGGGAAGGATTGGGAAAGGGAGGGGGATAGGGAGGGAAGGAGGGAGGGAAGGAGGTGGAGGGAGGTATAGGGAGGGAGGAGGTGGAGGGATGGATGGAAGGGAAGGATGGGAAAGGGGTTTGAGGTGGAGGGAATGGATAGGGGGGGAAATGGATGGGGAAGGGGGATAGGGAGGGGGGTAGGGGGGGGGGGGGAGGGAAGGATAGGGAGGGAGGGAGGTGGAGGGAAGGATAGGGAGGGAAGGATAGGGAGGGAAGGAGGTGGAGGGATGGATAGGGAGGGAAGGATAGGGAGGGAAGGAGGTGGAGGGATGGATAGGGAGGGATGGAGGTGGAGGGATGGATAGGGAGGGATGGAGGTGGAGGGAAGGATAGGGAGGGAAGGATAGGGGGGGATGGAGGTGGAGGGAAGGGTAGGGAGGGATGAGTAGGAAGGGGGTAGGTAAGATGGTGGACGGAGGGAGACGAAGGGAAGGAGATAGAGAAAATAATATGGAGGGAAGGAGACGGAGAGGAAGAGGTGGAGGGGTTAAGTGAGATATTGGAGGGAAGGAGATAAGGATGGACAAAAGGTGTCAGGTAGAGGGAAGGAGATTTAGGGTGGAGGGAAAATGTAAGGTGGAGGGGGAGGGAGGAGGGGAGGGAGGGAGACGTGAGGTGGAGGGGGGGAATGTGAGGGGAGGGGGGGGGAATATAAAGGTTTTGGGGGGTGTTGGTGGGGAACAGAGTTGGGGGGGAAAAGATGGGTAGAAGCAGTGCAGATGGAGGGGTAGATAGAAGGGAAGGTAGGACAGGGGAGGGGGGTACATGGAGGGGATTAGAGGAAGGGAATAGAGAGGAGGTAATGTAAAGGAGATGACAGAGGGAAGAAGAAGAGGGGGTTGGAGGGAAGGAGGTGAAGGGGAGATGGAGGAAGGGATAGAGAGGGGAAGGAGGAAGAGGAATCGAAAGGAGAAAGGGGGAAAAGAGAAAGAATTGGGGAAAAGGGTGAAAAGAATTATTTGGGTTTGGGAGAAGGGGGAAAGGGGATGAGGGGAATAGATAGAGGAGGACAGGAGGGGAAGGGGAAAGGGAAGGAGAAAAAAAATAAATGAGGAAAAGAGGGAAGAAAAAAAAAGAGATGGAAGGGGAAAAAAAACCTTGGGGGTAGGGAGAGGGGGTGAAGGGAGAGGAAAAAGGGAAAAAGGTTAAAGAAATAAGGGAAGGGTAGGGAGGGGGTTGGGGGGAAGGAAAAAGGGGGGGAAGGGATGGATGAAAGGAAAAAAGAGGAAATTGGAGGAGTTAGACTGGAGGAAGTAGGGAGATGGGAGGAGACAGGAGAGAGGGAAGTGGGGGGAAAGGGGGAGGGAGGGGGGGAAGGTAGGGGGGTAGGAGGGAAGAGAGAAGGGGCGGGAGGGGTAGGAAAAAAAGGATGAATGGGACGTAGGAGGGTAAAGGGAATGGGGAAATTTTGGGTTTTGAAAGGAAAGGATGAGGGGGCTGGTTTGAAAAAAGGTGAGGAGGAGAGGGAAAGAGGGAAAAAGGGAGCGTGAAGGGGAGGGGAAGGGAGGGGTTTTGAAGGGGGGGAGGGAAGGAGAGGGTAGAAGGGGGGGGGAGGAAAGGAGTGAGAAAGGGGGGAGGAAATGGGGAAAAGGGGAAAAAGGAGAAGGTAGGGAGGTGTAGTTGAAAGAAGGGGGAGAAGGGGGCAGGAAGAAGGAGGGGGGGTAAGAGAAGAAAAAGGAGGGTAGGGATGAGGCAGAGGGAAAAAAGGGGGGTGTGAAAAGGTGAGAAGAGAGATCGAAAGGGGAAAAGGGGAAGGGGGGGGGAGGAAGGAGAAGAAAATGAAAAAGGGAAGGGTATGTTTTTGGTGTTACATGCCTTGATCAGGGGTTTTTTTGTGAAATTGTGGTCGTTTTTTTTGTAATATGTGTTTCTGTAATTTTGTGTGTGTTGAAGGCGTGTTTCTGTGGTATTTCCCTGTGTGTGTTTGAGTTCAAAAACAGGAGACAGAGACGAGAAAGGAGGAGAAAGAGGTAAGTAGATGATAGGAAGAAGTTAGATAGACGAGAGAGAGAGAGAGAGAGAGAGAGAGAGAGAGAGAGAGAGGAGGGGAGCGAAAGAGTGAGAGAGAGAGGAGAGGAGAGAGAGAGAGAGAGAGAGACAGAAGAGAGAGAGAGAGAGAAAGGAACGAGAGAGAGAGGAGAGAGAGAGAGAGAGAGAGAGAGAGAGGAGAGAGAAAGAAAAAAGTATAGTGGAAAGCAGAAAAAAGAGTAAATGGTCATAGGGAAACCAAACCCCGGGGGATTTTTGTTCTCGTTTTAAGTGCCCTTCAGGCAATACAAAAAAAAATAAAATAAAAGGTACACTTTTTTTCGTTTTTGGCCCAAAAAGAAAAGAAAGGTCTTTGGTGATTAATGTTGCCTTTCTAATTTTTTTTGTGGTTTAATAACTCCCATAATAGCCAAAGCTTTAGTGATTGTTGCTAAGCTATTGCATGTCATTAGGAACTTTTTAACGATTTGTAATCAGATTTATTGGGGTTAAAATTGTATTTTTCTTGTGTTGTGTTTGATCGTTCTTTTGCGTTTTTTCTTGGCTTTTGGTTTATGCATTGTTTTCCTAAATAAAGCAATAAACACACACCCACACACGAAATTTCAAATAAACAGACACCGAAAAAAATAAGTTTAATAGGGTTTGTTTATAAAAAGAATTGAAATAAAATACCCTGAAACTTTTCATATTCCCCCCCCCCCAAACGAAGGAAAATAATTTTTTGGCTTATTGAAAAAAAAAAAAAAAAAAAAATATCTTCAATACTTTTGAGCTTTTAAAAAGTAAGCTAAGCGCACAATCTTTTCAACCTTTATCTTTTATTTTTTTTTTTTTCTTTTCTTTGTTCGTTTCAAGACTCTTTTTTTTTATTTTCATCTTCCTATTGTTGTTACCTTCTGGGGTATCTGGGTATCTTAACCCGGGGCATCACTTTTTCTTTGCACGTCATAATCTAGAGAGACTCCCGTTTAAAATATTAAAACAAGGTTAACACGGTATCACAGTTTTCTCTCAAAGGTGCTGGTTTAAAACGGGACAAATTATTGTTATGAGAAAAGAAAAAGAGGGGGGGGGGGGGGGGTGGGGGGAGGAAGGAAGGTGGGGGGAGGGTGGCTGGTAAGTTTTAAGGGTTTGGTTTCAGTGTTTGTAGATTTCTGGTCTTATTTTCTGTTTTTTGTTTTTTGGGGGGTGTATGTTTTTGTTGGTATCTTCTGTCTTTTTCCTTTCTTTTGTTTTCTCTATTCTCTCTCTCTCCTCTCTCTTTTCCTCTCTCTCTCTTCTCCTCTCTCTCTCTCTCTCTCTCTCTCTTCTCCTCTCTCTCCTCCCTTTTTATTTTTTTCTCTCTCTCCTTTCTCTCTCTCCCTTTTTTCTCTCTCTCTCTCTCTCTCTCTCTCTCTCTCTCTTCTCTCTCTTCCCCTCTTTTCCTCTCTCTCTCTCTTTCCCTCTTTTGCGTTTTTTCTCTCTCGCTCTCCCCCCCTTTTCTCTCTCTCTCTCTTTCTCTTCTCTTTTCTTCTCTCTCTTCTCTCTCTTTCTCTCTCTCACCCCATCACATAATTTATCATGCAACTTTTAAATTGTCGTTCCATGAAACTGTCCAAAACACATTTCTCAATCCATGCCAATATATCATAAAGACAGGGCGCCCCTCACGCAAAAGAGGGCTGACCCTTTTAGACGCCGAGTGGGCCTGTTTACAAAAGTTGATCGTACTCTAAAAAAAATTCCCCGGTCATGATTTCAACTCTCGATTTTTACTTGCGTCCTGTTTGTGCTGTCCTGGTCTGTCTATTTAAAGTATTCTGTGTCATTTCTTCAGTCTCTTTCTAATCTCTTGTGCTCCTCCCTACCCCCCTTTCACTCTTTTTCTCAATTATCTTTCTCTTCCCTCTCTCGGTCGACACTTCACTCTTTTCCACACCCAAACGTCGGGCTTCGAGGGGGCCCGCAAGATCTTTGGGCCCAAAAATTCCCGAAGGAGAGGGGAGAAGGGTGAAGAAAGTGAGAGAGGTGAGATAGTGAGAGTGAGAGGGCTTGAGAGTAAGAATAATGGTAAGAGACAGAGACAGAGTCAGGGGTCATTGTCATAGGGAGAGACGAGACAGGAAAAAGAACAGAGACGAGACAGAGACAGAGACGAGACAGGGGAAGAGAAGAACAGAGGAAGGGACAGAGACAGAGACGGAAGAGACAGAGACAGAGACGAGTCAGAGTCATAGGGAGAGAAGGGGAAAAGAGATAGGAAAAATCGACAGAAAAAATAACGATTTCCCGAAGAAGAAAAAAGAAAAAAAAGAAAAAGAAAAAAGAATAAAAAAAAAAACTGAACGAATTAAAAAAAAAAACTTTCTCAGCGCGTTACCAAAAAAGTTGCTAAGAGAGGGACAGGGAATGAAGGTTGTGGCCAAAAAGGCACATTTAGATTTTAAAGCTTGGGGGAATATTTGGGTTTGCAGGGGTCGAGAGCCACTTTTCCGCGGAGGGCAAGGTTTTTCCAGAGCATGGGCGTCTCGACGGAGGAGGAAAGGGTGTTGAAAAAAAGGTTTTCAATGAGACGATGGTTTTTAAAAAAAAGGGTGTGTGTGTGTGTTTGTTTGTGTGTGTGGTGTGTGTGGGGGTGTGTGGGTGTGTGTGTGTGTGTGGGGTGTGTGGGTGGTG
>NW_028235500.1:0-2500 GCF_977035675.1 Penaeus japonicus | reverse complement strand
GCGGACTCAACTGCTGGTTGTCAATGTGCGTGAGTGGTGGGGGTGGTGAGTCAGTTGTGTGTAGATATTAGATCAAGGGATATTAGTCATTGACGTATTTCTAAAGGCAGTTTAAGGACAAGTTTTCTATATGTTCTTGAGATTGGTGGAGAGGACAAACTTATATTCGTATGTTCATAAGCATTTGGATATTGATACAAATCGTTATCATTATACAAGTCTGAATATGTTTCATTGGGTCCTTATCAACACGTGGTTTAGTTTTTCATTATTATTATGTTGTAATTTTGACACCATTCCCATTTTTTGAATAGGATTGTTCTGTGATAATGAAAATGATGATAGAAATAAAAGGATTCGCAACAAATACACATATCAAATTTATGTGATGATTAAAGACAATAAAATAATATATATGATAATAAGGATAATGATCATGATAATAGGAATGATAATGAAAACAATGGTAACAATAATGAAGGATTACAATTTTGATAATATACAAATATTGTCAATAATTAACCACCAGGCAGTGCAGTTATGCAGGCACAGTATTATAATTTTATTACATTAAGTTGCTTATAATGTTGATATTATCATTATGTTATATTCTTATTTTCATTGGCACCGATTTTATAATCTATATCTTTTCAAAAATAATCATAATGGATACTGACATTTCAAAACGATAACTAAACATTCAAATAAGTATCATCATTCTACGTATTAGCAAGAGTAAAGTTTGGGCATTACAAAGTACAACCCAGGGCAATGAGAACCAGTATAGGCCTCCACCTTATTTCATTTTCCAAAAATTGCATACAAAATTGGATTCCTTCGTAATCGTAACAGGATTTTCTTCAGGAAATTGAATTGATAAAAGGCTCAGATTTTCATGCAAGCAGTTTCCAGGGAGTCGTTTTTACCTTTATATAATGTAGAGATATACATGTATTTAATAAATAAAATTTACTAATAATAATGAAAATATGGATGTGTGTGTATAGAATGTACATTTACTTCAATACATATTTTCCTTTATTGTAAGAGGTCCACATTCTTATATTACATATTTGTTACATTTATATATACACATATACACGTTTACCTGCATCTTGTAACGTTATTTGTGAGTATATATGATTGTAAAAGAGAAAAATTAACTCACTTCAAAACATGAAATTCTGATGAATATATCGAAACATATTAATTACAATCTATAGTTAGATATAAATGTTATTGTTTTTAATCTGTCACATGAAACTTTCTTATCTATACAGTTCAAATATATAGATGCAAGAAGATAGAAGAGAACATTTATATGTTTAACGGAATTCTGTGTGTGTGTGTGTGTTGTGTGTGTGTGTGTTGTGAGTGTGTGTGTGTGTGCGTGTGTGTGATGTGTGTATGTGTGTGCGTGTGTATGTGTGTCCGTGTGGTGAATGTGTGTGGTGTGTGTTTGTGTGTATCTCTCTCTCTCTCTCTCTTCTCTCTTCCCCTCTCTCTCTCTCTCTCTATATATATATATATATATATATAGTATATATATATTTATATTTATATATATATATATATATATATTATATATACATTTATATATATATATACATATATATATATATTATATATATATTATAGTATATATATATATATATATATTATATATAATATATATTATTATATATATATATAATATAATATTTTATATATATATTATATATAGGTATATATATATCTTCTATATATCTATTTATCTATCCATTAGCTATCCATTCATCCATCTATTACTATCTATCTCTACATCTCTCTATTTTTGCTATTATATATAATATATGTTATATATAAATAATTATATATATAATTTTAACTATATATTTATGATATTTATATATATATTATAGTATATATACATACACACACACACACTACACACTACACACACACACACACACACACAACACACACTTATAGATATATATATATATATATATATATATTATATTATATATTATATATAATATATATATATATATATATATATTCTTATATGTATATATCAATTTAGATTAAAGAAAAAAATCTCTAACGCTGCGATTCGTCTAAAATGAACGTTTTAAAAATCCCTCGGGAAAATAAGATGCTTATGCTGAATGATATTAAACCGAATTGACAGAAACAGCTGTTGTTGGAGTGCATCCTGTTTGAGGTAAATTTGGGTGTACTGCATGGGTTCAATGTACCTTTCACTTAAAGTCTGTCTGTTTTTTTTTTTTTTTTTTTTTTTTTTTTTTTTTCTTCTTTTTTTTTAATGTTTGCCAATGTTGATATTTTTGTTGTTATAAACATAAAGGTAGCCCCCGAGTGGACCATAGAGCTTAGCTGGATTGGTGACACAAAACAGTGAGTAGGGAGTGTTTGGAGTAAGGGGAAGCTGGAATGTAGGGAGTAAAAGAGTTAGGGAGTGGGATAGTGAATAAAGTAGGTGCAGGAGTAGGAGTGA
>NW_028235499.1:7500-15000 GCF_977035675.1 Penaeus japonicus | reverse complement strand
AGTCCTTCAATAAATTAGAAGGCACGACATGAGTCAGATTGGATGAGACTGGAAAAATAAATGTTAAATAAGCTGAAATAAAAAATATTATTAATATAATATTGACCTGGCGGTCGTTCCGTTAAGGAATAGGTGATTTACCTTGTTTGACCATGCTAGTGGTCGGTGAGATCATGCGCCAAATTGAACTCGTCCCGTGGGGAAACGCTGTCTTAGCTCGAGAACAAAGATAAATATGATGAATTAGACTATGCTAGGATATTTCAATTGCGTGGCCGAACTCGTCCTTCTGAAATAAGGTGCGGCGTAATAGCCAAGATCGGGGCAACTGAAAGAAATACCATTAATATGTGCATAGCTAATAAAAATGCGGAGTTAGCAAGCCTGGAACGTCTGATAAGTGATAAGCGCGCTGTCTCTGTTTGAGAGAATTAATTGTGACGTCAGGTTGTCAAGATCTCCTAGGCGCGTTGCACCGGAGTGCGAAAAATTAACCCGTAATTCGCGGTTTATTCAATTGTGGTACCATAGATACGCGGAATTAGGGTGTGAGATGCATATGCAATGGGCGTCATGCAATGAAGGCCCGATAAATGAGGTACAGTAGCTGGAGAAAGGCAAAATTAAGCTGAAAAGCTGTAAATATGAAATGATAAGTAAACCTTTTCCTGACTGACCTAATGAACGTTTCGTTCAGTAATAACATGATAAGATATTTGGCGTTCCGATTGACCCATGAAATGTTTCGAAAGGTCGGAAACTCGGAGAGGCCTATGATGATAACAAATTGCTTAATGTTGTCGAAGTCGACAATTGCTTAAAAATAAAAATAATGACAATCATATCATACGATGATCAAAGTTACTTGCAATTAAATAATGAGATATGGAAGTAACAATAATCAATAATGCAATGAAAAATGCAAAGATAGTCGAATATGACTATACAATGAAATAGGAATAAAGCTAAGAAACGAACATGCATCTGTCAACATTTCTAGCTAAATGTGATGATAAATCATAATATGAAGTGATGAAACATGTTATGATATGAAATAATTGTCATAGAGATTGTAATGAATTAACAATCATAAGTCCACAAAGTCATAAAATATTAAAAACATATACTGTCGAATGTTGAGAAATATATAGAATTTCACAAAGACAGTACAAATTGTTAATCCAATCATCGGATTACAACGTGACCGAGTGAGGTCAGTAGTGTGACCATTAAACGATTCACAAATGACAAATAATGTCATGTTACAGGAGATGCAGATATATAAGTCATGCATTAGAAATATATAAACGTATATGCAGACAATAAAATAAATTAAAATGTAGAGAAAATCAGAGTTAAGACACATATAATTCTTAATATTCGTTAACGATTTTCTTACAAATTCACACGGTCAATAATGACATAGGATAAGGTCACATACAGAATGCGGTCATGAAGTGACCAAAGGTCACATGTGATGCTATTTCCCAATATCACACGGTCATGAATTTGACCACAAGGGACAGAATGGTCGCGAGAAAATATAACACATTGTCAAAGTTTTATATTCAGATTGACCATACGAACGGGTCACGGGTCAAGTGAGGTCAGGTCATATGCGAAATACATTTAATAATTAAATGCATATTAAAGCAAGAATAAAAGAAATTATATTAAAGTCCCATAATAAAAGAGCAAATATAATAAATGTTAACGCAAAGTGAATTACATTTCCACGAATACATAGTATAAACCATATTCAAGAAAGGAAAGTATGTAAATTCACAAGAAAAATAATCACACGAGATCAAATGACGAATCGGAATCATGTAATTAGATAATATATTTTTGTTCGAAGAAATACGTCATGTTAAATTTCGCATAGGAACGAAAACTTAAGAAAATCACACAGATATTAGAAATTCTATATAAGAAATTTCGAAGTTATTGCCATACGAATATGATGTGATTTACAGTTATTTACTTAACTAACGCACAGAAAAACAAATCATGCATTATACGTAGTAAAATGTAATCGTAAATTCACACAAGATAACGTAGAGCAATCTAAGCGTAGAATAATAAAATAAGTAAACGAAACAGTTATTTTATCGGTTTCGTATGAAAGTCTAACGTCACACCTTTATGTGAATTTCTACGAGAATACGAATAACTTTGAAACGTTAATAATAACAAACGTAAGATAAAATTAGAATATTTGTTAAACATTCGTAGCACAGTAACTATAACGAATAACATACACATCGGAAGACACATAAAATAATGATGTGAAATATTACGTTACCGAATGTTAACGAAAAGTTATTTAGTGAAATTAACGAAACGATATGTAGATAAAATTATCACTAAGTAGATAAGAAAGCGTGGGAGGGAGGGTGGGGGAATGACGGGGGAGGATTTTACAATAAACAGGGAGAAAAAAAAATGCAATGGGGAGGGGGGGCAGGGAAACACAGGAGATACAGTGTCTAGCAACCTTAAAGTGACTTACCTTTTGTTGCTGAGAGAAGAGAAGTAGCTTCACTGCGATTGTTGTGTTCCTCTTAGTGCTGATGTTGTTCACAATCACAAAATACACACTTAGACAATACTAACGTGGCGATAATTGTCCCAACCGTTACCATATGAGGCGGGATAGACAAGGGTTATTTAAGTACGCGCGAGCGGTTCACGACTTAAATAAAAATTAGGTTAATATTCTACACTTTTAACCTAAAAGGAGGAGGTACTTCTCCAGATATCACTAACTATGTCACGTAGTGAAAAAATAGAACGAAGAGCCACTAGTATGCCTAAATTGTGCAAAAAATTGAAACTAGGTCCTATCAATTTGTTATTAATCAAACAGAACCAAAATATTTGTAGCGAGCGGCCTACGAATATTTATAATCAATTAACGACGTGAGGTTCTTATCTTGCGACATCACCAATTTATGTGACGAGCAAGATATATCAAAAGATGAATCCCATTCTGCCACCAGAATATGTGGTGAGCAGAATGAATCTCACCGCTGACACCAGTTTATGTGATGGTATTAAGATGTGTCTCTACTACTAGTTGTATGTGTAAAAGGTATATATCCTAAATACTAACACTATTTGTGTAATGGGCAAAACGGGTCCCGTCCCTGGCACCCGAATATGTGGCGAGCAGAGATTGATCTAATTCCCACACATAATATATAAAGGGATTGCGTGAAACACGGTAGCTAAAACATTAACAATATATTATAAGTCAAGATATATATATATAACATTATTTACAAGGGAGGCACAATATATACACGCAAGGGGGAAGCTAAGCCTATCGCAAAGCTAATAATACCTGAGCTAAAGATATATCAATAACACTAATATAAACACAACACTAAGGAAAACCCAACTCTAAGGAAAACACAGACAATGAACAGTATATGAAATAAGCTAAGTCACTAAAGGCACTAAAACACTGTCTACCTGGAATCCTTGAGGAGGTGAAGGGAGAGGAAGACCTCTCGACTTGAAGGTCGAACTAATTCTGTCTAAATCTATCAATGACCTATTTTGAGGAGGATACCGGGTCAGTACGAGGGGCAGCGACAATTCTTCTAATTGGTCAGGGAGCTGCCCGACCCGGCGGTGATTGGTCCACGTGGTAATGAGAGCAGGACTTTGGCCACGCCCTCCGAACGTGGGCATTCAGGACTGACCTGGAACTGGGAGACATTGTGTTTAAGTAACTAGAAATATTTAATTATTGCTTCGATATGAATTTTGAATCTTTATCATATACAATAAGACCTTCATAGGGACTCGAACCCGCGCGGGTTCGAGTCCCGGTCAGGGAGGTAAAAATTTGTATATATTAAAATGCGTTACTGCATTCTACCATCTTCTCATATATGATTATATATATATATATATACATATATATATATATATATATATATATATATATATATATATATACATATATATGTTTATATATATATATGTATATATATATATATATATATATATATATATATATATATATACATATGTGTGTGTGTGTGTGTGTGTGTGTGTGTGTGTGTGTGTGTGTGTGTGTGTGTGTGTGTGTGTGTGTGTGTGTGTGTGTGTGTGTATGTGTGTGTGTGTATGTGTGAGTATCAATGATACAGAAAATGACAATAAGAACATTAACAATGATCGCAGAAAAACAATGAAAATGCAAGACATAGCAAAAGTAGTGATAATTCAATATCAGTGAGAAACATACTGATGAAAGTTGTAACAACACGAATAGCAGTCAATAATAACAACAATAAAGGTTATCACAACACTGTCAGAAATGACATTCGTAATTAAGATGATAATGATATGATAGTGGTATGATGAAAGTATATAGGATAAAATGACGATAGAGATGTTAAGTATAACTAAGTAAATACTAAGAACAACGGTAATAACGATGATGAAGTAAGAATGATGATGATGGTAATAGTGACAATGAGAATAAAACAATTAACAACAGTGAAGAATATGAGATGGAAACAACAGATAGGCCTAGATTATAGCCCTATTGAAAGGATGCCAGCCGAGCAGGATCGGAAAGAGAGAGAAAGAAACAGTGAGTGGAAGAAGGAGAAGAAGAAGAAGAAGAAGGAGAAGAAGAAGAAGCAGAAGAAGAAGAAGAAGAAGAAGAAGAAGAAGAAGAAGAAGAAGAAGAAGAAGAAGAAGAAGAAGAAGAAGCAGAAGAAGGAGAAGAAGAAGAAGCAGAAGAAGAAGAAGAAGAAGAAGAAGGAGAAGAAGAAGAAGCAGAAGAAGGAGAAGAAGAAGAAGCAGAAGAAGAAGAAGAAGAAGAAGAAGAAGAAGAAGAAGAAGAAGAAGAAGAAGAAGAAGAAGAAGAAGAAGAAGAAGAAGAAGAAGAAGAAGCAGAAGAAGAAGAAGAAGAAGAAACAGAAGAAGAAGAAGAAGCAGAAGAAGACGAAACAAAAGAAGAAGAAGAAGAGGAAGAATCATAAAGAGAAGCAGAAGAAGGAGAAGAAGAAGAAGAAGAAGAAGAAGAAGAAGAAGAAGAAGAAGAAGAAGAAGAAGAAGAAGAAGAAGAAGAAGAAGAAGAAGAAGAAGAAGAAGAAGAAGAAGAAGGAGAAGAAGAAGAAGAAGAAGAAGGAGAAGAAGAAGAAGAAGAAGAAGAAGAAGAAGAAGAAGAAGAAGAAGAAGAAGAAGAAGAAGAAGAAGAAGAAGAAGAAGAAGAAGAAGCAGAAGAAGGAGGAGGAGGAGGAGGAGGAGGAGGAGGAGAAGAAAAAAAAAGGAGGAGAAGGAGGATAAGAAGAAGAAGGAGGAGGAAAAGAAAAAAGAAGAAGAAGAAAGAGAGGAAGAAGAGGAATAGGAATAAGAATAAAAATAAGAATAAGAATAATAAGAGTATAGAGAAAGACTGAGAGGGATTTTTGAAGGAAAGCCATCTATATATTTATCACTGGCGATATCTCCCTCTCCAGAATTTTTATTGCAAATCTGCTCGTTGCTCGAGGCGTTTCGCCGACCAAGGTCCTTTTCCGTCCGCAATCCTTTCAAAGGAAAATGTCATCGGGGTTCCTGGTTCGGCAGATCCGGTCCTTGGCGGTTCTCTCTCTCGAACCGGCCGGCCGGACGAGCGAGGCAGGTGGGCGATGGATCGGGAGATAGAGAGATGCTGCCAGATCTTATCTCGGGTGATAGGGATGCTGAGAGGATGTCTGAGAGGATGTCTGAGAGGATGTCTGAGAGGATGTCTGAGAGGATGTCTGAGAGGATGTCTGAGAGGATGTTCCAGAAGGAAAGGCAATGGATATTCGAGAAGCAAAGAGCTAGAGTCACTGATTCGGCCATTCCGATCCCCTTGCAATTTCCTTCTTGCAACGGCACACGGGCGGATACGAGGAGTGAGGTAGATAGGAAAAGAAAAAGAAGAAGAAAAAGACAGGTAGGAAGGATGATCGAATGCTTTATCAAAGAAATAAAGACCCTCTCATGACGAAGGGTCGAGTCTCTTCCGTATTCTTTCCGTATTCCGTATTCTCTGAAGGGATAATGCCTGTCAAATGGATATCACAAAACTATCTAGGATTTTCAAAGACACAAAGCGTAATGCACTTTCCATTGCTGTATTTTATGTCATTTCTGAGTATTTTTATTTCGGTTTTATTGCCGTTGTTAACAATAGCATCACCAGCCAGAATTTGTTCCTTTTTAATATCTTCAAACTACTTGTTTCATTTGATAGCGTCAGATTTCATATTCTACAAGGTTCTTTCTATCAATTGTGTTCGCGGTTATAATCCTAGGATATGCATGAGGCTCTATAACCGCTGGTTATCATTGTATGGAATAAGTAATCATAAAACAAAGGAAAAGAATCACCACCCAACGCTCCAACCCCTCCAACCCCTCTCCCTCCCTCTCCCTCCCTCCTCCCCCCCTCCCTCTCCCGTGACACCGAAAAGCCTTATCATCCCCAACTTACCTCCGGCTTTACGACAGCCCATCCCGCGGGCTCGGCTTTACGACATACGGCCGGATATTGGGCGACCCGCGCCACCTCCTCCTCAGCCCCCAAGATGGCCGATGGAGTGGCAGGAAGAGGGAGGAGAAGCGGGAATGAAATGATGAATTCGATAAAAGAGAGAAGGAAAAAGGCTGGATTAAAAATGGATGTTCAAATTAAGGGATGTGAGAGGGTGATTACTGGCGATCGGGGCCTAATTAATGGACGGGGAGTTATGAGATAAGGGAGAAAGTAAGGAAGAAGATGAATATGAAGAAGAGAGGGATGAAAAAAAGCGGTAAGAAAAAAAAAAAAAGAAATGATGGGAAAAATGAGTTAATCAATATTATCGATAATAAAACTGATCATGACGTTAATTAAAGTGGTCGTAATGATGGTGAAGATAATGATGATGATCATAGTGAGAATAACAACAGTAAAAGTAACAATAATATCTATGATAATGATAGTATATATTATTAAAATTGTAATTTTAACAATGTTTATGTTCATGATAGTAATGATGATAATAATCATTATATTAATGTGATAATAAAGATTATGATGATAAAGATAGTAATGGTAATAATTTTAATAAGAAAATAGTAATGATAACAATAACAACAGCAACAACAATAATCATAGTATCATTGATGATAATGATGAAAATATCATAAAAATAATAATCACGATAATGATAATGATACTAATGATAATATTGATGACAATCATGATTATCATCATTATGATAATGGCAAAGATAATAATGATAGTAATAACTCACATTTCAGATTGCGAGCTTTATACTCAGAAGACTAAAGTATAAATGTAATAATCTAATTAATAAGTAATTAAGAGAGTAGCGTAGTGGTAGCGCGTGGAGCTCCTAGCCACGCCCTGCTCCTCATTTTGTAAATTATCTCTGACAGAAATGACAGAAATAATAATGATAGATTATGATAATGGTGATAGCGATGATAATGGCAATG
>NW_028235498.1:0-5000 GCF_977035675.1 Penaeus japonicus | reverse complement strand
GAGGGAAGGGACAGGGAGCGAGGGAAGGGGCAGGGGGCGAGGGAAGGGGCAGGGGGCGAGGGAAGGGGCAGGGGGCGAGGGAAGGGGGAGGGGGCGAGGGAAGGGGCAGGGGGCAAGGGAAGGGGCAGGGGGCGAGGGAAGGGGTAGGGGGCGAGGGAAGGGGCCGGGGGCAAGGGAAGGGGCAGGGGGCGAGGGAAGGGGGAGGGGGCAAGGGAAGGGGCAGGGGGCGAGGGAAGGGGGAGGGGGCGAGGGAAGGGGCCGGGGGCGAGGGAAGGGAAGGGGCAGGGGGCGAGGGAAGGGGCAGGGGGCGAGGGAAGGGGGAGGGGGCGAGGGAAGGGGCCGGGGGCAAGGGAAGGGGCAGGGGGCGAGGGAAGGGGTAGGGGGCGAGGGAAGGGGCCGGGGGCAAGGGAAGGGGCAGGGGGCGAGGGAAGGGGCAGGGGGCGAGGGAAGGGGGAGGGGGCGAGGGAAGGGGCCGGGGGCGAGGGAAGGGGCAGGGGGCGAGGGAAGGGGCAGGGGGCGAGGGAAGGGGGAGGGGGCGAGGGAAGGGGCAGGGGGCGAGGGAAGGGGGAGGGGGCGAGGGAAGGGGCCGGGGGCAAGGGAAGGGGCAGGGGGCGAGGGAAGGGGTAGGGGGCGAGGGAAGGGGCCGGGGGCAAGGGAAGGGGCCGGGGGCAAGGGAAGGGGCAGGGGGCGAGGGAAGGGGTAGGGGGCGAGGGAAGGGGCCGGGGGCAAGGGAAGGGGCAGGGGGCGAGGGAAGGGGCAGGGGGCGAGGGAAGGGGGGAGGGGGCGAGGGAAGGGGCCGGGGGCAAGGGAAGGGGCAGGGGGCGAGGGAAGGGGCAGGGGGCGAGGAAGGGGGAGGGGGCGCCGCAGGGAAGGGGCGGGGGGCAAGGGAAGGGGCAGGGGGCGAGGGAAGGGGGAGGGGGTGAGGGCGAGGGAAGGGGGAGGGGGTGAGGGCGAGGGAAGGGGCGAGGGAAGGGGAGGGGGGAAAGGGGAGGGGGAGGGGGCGAGGGAGGGGGAGGGGGCGAGGGAAGGGGCCGGGGCAGGGAAGGGGCAGGGGGCGAGGGAAGGGGCAGGGGGCGAGGGAAGGGGGGAGGGGGGCGAGGGAAGGGGGGAGGGGGCGTGGAAGAAAAAGGGACAGGGAGCGAGGGAAGGGGCAGGGGGGCGCGAGGGTAGGGGCAGGGTGGCGAGGGAAGGGGGAGGGGGCGGGGAAGGGGCGGGGGGCAAGGGAAGGGCAGGGGCGAGGGAAGGGGTGGTAGGGGCGATGGAAGGGGCCTGGGGCAGGGAAGGGGCAAGGGGGGCGAGGGAAGGGGCAGGGGGCGGGGCAGGGGGGGGGCGAGGGAAGGGGCGGGGGCAGGGAAGGGGCAGGGGGCGAGGGAAGGGAGGGGGGGGGAGGGGCGAGATGAAGGGGAGGGGGGAAGGGAGAAAGGGAGGGGCAGGGGGGCGAGGGAAGGGGCAGGGGGCGAGGGAAGGGGCAGGGGGCAAGGGAAGGGGCAGGGGAAGAGGGAAGGGGGAGGGGGCGAGGGAAGGGGGAGGGGGCGAGGGAAGGGGGAGGGGGGATGGGAAGGGGGAGGGGGCGAGGGAAGGGGGAGGGGGCGAGGGAAGGGACAGGGAGCGAGGGAAAGGGCGGGGGCAAGGGAAGGGGCAGGGGGAGAGGGAACGGGCGGGGGCGAGGGAAAGGGCGGGGGGGGGGGCGAGGGAAGGGAAGGGAGCGAGGGAAGGGGGCGGGGGCAAGGGAAGGGACGCGGACAGGGTCGAGAGGAGGGGAAGGGGCAGGGGGCGAGGGAAGGGGGAGGGGGCGAGGGGAAGGGGGAGGGGGGGGGCGATGGGAAGGGACAGGGAGCGAGGGAAAGGGGGCCGGGGGCAAGGGAAGGGGCAGGGGAAGAGGGAAGGGGCAGGGGGCGAGGGAAGGGGCCGGGGGCAAGGGAAGGGGCAGGGGAAGAGGGAAGGGGCAGGGGGCGAGGGAAGGGGCCGGGGGCAAGGGAAGGGGCAGGGGAAGAGGGAAGGGGCAGGGGGAGAGGGAAGGGGCCGGGGGCAAGGGAAGGGGCAGGGGGAGAGGGAAGGGGCCGGGGGCAAGGGAAGGGGCAGGGGGAGAGGGAAGGGGCAGGTTGAAGACGAGGAAAGTGAACAAACATTTCAATTGACAATCAACATTACCTTGCGCCCTTGTCAACATTCGAGTTCCTCCTGTTAATGTCCTCAGTGTGTGCTTTCCCTAAATTTCCTTTGTGACTTTTGTTTTATGTATTTTTCATCTCTTCCCCGTGTCTCTCGTCCCTCGTTTTTGCGTCTCTTGGTCTTCGATTTCTTTTACTTGAATTTGTCCTTTATCATTGTTTTTTGTTTGTTTAAAGTTTATGTAATTGTTTTTCATCTATGTACTTTTATTTACATTACTATTATCTTTATAATTATTATTGGTGTTATCATTAGTTTTATCATGACTATGTTCATTATTATTTATCATTGTCATTATCATTATTATGATTTAATTGTGATTATCATCATTACTATTATTATTGTTGTCCTTAGTATTGTCATTATCATTTTTATTATCGTTAGTAGTAGTAGTAGCGTTATTATCATTATCATCATGTTTATAATTATTGTTTTATCATTGTTATTATTATTGTTATTGTTGTTAATATTATCATTATCATTATCATCATTATTAATCCTATTATCATCATTAGATATCATTATCTTTGTTATCATTATTATTTGCTATAATAGTTTTCTCAAGCATTCTTTTCTCTTATTTGTTTTGTTGTGTTTGTCAGATAAGATAATTATTTGCCGTACGCTCTTGCCCTCATTTAATAACTGTCTTGCTCACAAAAAAAAAAAAAAAAAAAAAAAAAAAAAAAAAAAAAAATATGTCCTGGGTATTTGTGATTACTTTGCTTGCCTTTCTCTTAACAATTGAAAGCCACCAAGGTCTGCTTTTCCTTTACCTCCTATTTCTCTCACACTCTGTCTCTCCCCCCCACCCTCTCTCTCTATCTATCAGTCTCCCCCCCACTAAGCCTCTCTCTCACTCTCCCTCCCTCCCTCCCTCCCTCCCTTCCTCCTTCCTCATTCCTCCTTCTTTCCCCTTCCTAATTCCTACCTCCCTCCCTCCTCTTTACTCTCTCCTTCCCTCCCTTTCTCTCTCCTTCCCTCCCTTTCTCTCTCTTCCTCATTCATAAAATCTTCTCATCTCCCTTCTTCTCGAAAAAAAAAAAAAAAAATCTTAGAGTGACTGCTAAGATCTCGCCATCGTCTCATTCTGGTTCTCTCTTCGTGACGTTTTCGGATTCCTTGAACATTTGTATTCACTGGGATCTATATTGATGATTTCTTCCTTTCGTCTTGTGTGTACGAATAGGTGCTTGTGTGTGCATATTTATATTCGAGTAGGTGTCACTGTGTCTCAATGTGTATGTATATGCTTATCGATACATTTGTGTGTACATGTATAAGTGAGTATGGATGTGGCTTTGTGAGGGTGTGTGTTAGAGTGAGTGATGTATGTTTGAGAGGAGATAGTGTGGTGTGTGGTGTGAGTGTTTGTGTGTGAGTGAGGGTGGGTTAGTTTGTGGTGGAGTGCATGAGGTACGGTGTGTGGGAGTGTGTGATTGTGAGTTGTTTGTGAGTGTGTGATAGTGATTGAGAGTTTGAGTGAGTAGAGTGGAGAAGAGTCGAGGGGGGGAGGTGTGGGGGGGGGGGTTGGGGTATGTTTGAGTGTGAGTGTGTGTGTGTGTGTGTGTTAGTGTTGGTGTTTGGGGAATTGGAGTGGGATTATTTGTTGTGTGGTGGGTGTGTGTGTGTGGGTTTAGTGTGGTTGGATGTGTTAGTTGTTTGTTTTGGTTTTTGTGTGTTTTGGTAAAGTAGTTGGGTTTTGTGGTTTGTGTGTGTTGAGTGGTGTGAGGTTGTGGGGGGGGTGTTTGTTGGGGTTTCGGGGTGGTTTCTCCTCACTATCTCTATCTATTATATACTCTAATCACCAAAATTATAATGTGTGAGAGTTGTGTGTTTTGAGAGGTTTTTTTTTATTATTTTTTTGATTTTTATTCTTTTTTGTCTTACTAGTTTGAATTTTAGATGTATTTTATTAGGGGTTTTTTGTAGGGATTTGGGGATTTATTGTTGGATTATTGTGTTGGTTATTTGTGATATATTAAATTGTTTTTATTTTTTAATATATTTATAAGATAATATAGTGTTCTCCACACTCCATACACACTCACACACCCCCACCAATTTGAGATTGGAGATATTTAATTTATTGTATATATAATAAATATATTTATTTTATATTATATATATTTTATATATATATATATATATTAAGTATATATAATATATTTTATATATATATTTATATATTTTTGTGTGTGTGTGGGTGTGGGGTATGTGGGTGTGTGATGTGTGTGTATGTATGATGTGTGTGTGTGTGTTGTTGTGGTGTGTGTGTGTGTGTGTGTGTGTTTTGGGCGGTGTGTGTGTGTTGGTGTTTGGGTTTTGTGTGTGTGTGGGGGGTGTGTTGTGTGTGTGTGTGGGGTGTGTTTGTGTGTGTGTGTGTGTGTTTTATATAAAATTTTTATATATTATTTATATATTTATATATTATATATATTAAAATATATTATGTTATATAATTAAAGAATTTATATATATATATATATTAAATGATTATTAAAGTTTTAAAATGTTTTTACATATTATGTATGTATATGTATTATATAATATGTATATATATATATATATATTTTACAGTTATATATATATAATATATATTAAATATATATTATATATTTTATTTATATATATATATATATATGTATTTTTTTATATATATATATATTATATATATATATAATATAATATATTTATACAAATATATATAATTTTATATTTTATATATATATATATTTATATATATATTATATATAAGAAGTTTTAAAAATTCGTATTTAACACACGCACACATACACTACACCCAGGTATTTAAACGAGTCTTTCCC
>NW_028235497.1:25000-28505 GCF_977035675.1 Penaeus japonicus | reverse complement strand
TTTTCTCACTCTCTCTCGCTCTCGCTCGTTCTCTCTCTCTTTCTCTCTCTCTCTCTCTCTCGTTCGCTCGTTCGCTCGTTCTCTCTCTCTCTCTCTCTCTCTCTCTCTCTCTCTCTCTCTCGCTCGCTCGTCTCTCTCTCTCTCTCTATCTCGTTCGCTCGTTCTCTCTCTCTCTCTCTCTCTCTTTCTCTCTCTCTATCGCTCTCTCTATCTCGCTCGCTCGTTTTCTCTCTCTGTCTCACACTCTCTTTATATCTCTATCTGTCTCACACTCTCTCTCTCACTTCACTCTCTCATTATCCCTCTCTCTCATTCCCTTTCTCATTCATTTCCCTCTCTCTCCTTCACTTTCTCATTCACTCACTTATTCTTTCGCTCTCGCCCTCTTTCTCTTTCTTCCTCTCTCTTCCTACCTCCTTTTTTCTTTCCTATTATATTTATTTTCAATTTCCTTTTTTCCATCCTGTAGCGATGTCATTTCTCATTTCATCCTTCCCTTTGTCTCTTTTGCCGAAGTTTCTTTTTCAAGAAATATCCAGGATGAAGTCTCTTGTTAAAGCCCATTTTTTTTTTTTTTCAAAGTGGCATAAAAGTGTATTTTCTTTCCTTCGCCGAAAGATCAAGCCTCAAGCAAACTCGTGGCAACGGGATAGTGCGAGCTATGACGCCAAGGAATGATTACACATATTAATTCTATTCACCGTCTTGTTTATGAAGCTTAACAGAATTTCCAAATAAACATGTATACACACACACATTGATATAAACATGCATACATACACATACATATTAATTATACATATATATATATATATATATATATATATATATATATATATATATATATATATATATATAAATATATATATATATGTTATGTGTGTGTGTGTGTGAGTGTGTGTGTGTCGTGTGTGTGTGTCGAGTGTGTTGTGTGGTGTGTGTGTGTGATTGTTGTGTGTGTGTGTGTGTGTGTGTGTCATGTGTGTGTGTGTGTGTGTGTGTGTGTTGTAGGTTATAAATATATTTATACATATTTATATATATATATATATATATATATTATAATTTATATATGTTATATATATCAACTATATATAATATATTTTAGCTATTATAATTAATATATATATATATATATATGCATGCATATATATTTTATATATATATATATATATATATATATATATATATATATATATATATATGTGTACCCATATAAAATATATATATATATATTATATATATATTTATATATATATATATATATATATATTTATATATATATGTATACTATAATGTACAATGACTCTGTGTGTGTGTGTGTGTGTCCGTGTACATAGTATGTTGTGTGTGTGTGTGTGTCCTTCCGTGTTGTACATGTATGTGTGTGTGTGTGTCTGTGTCCGTGTACAACGTAATGTGTGTGTGTGTGCATGTGTGTATGCGTAAGCATGTATGTATGCATGTATTTTATGTATGTATGTTTGATATATGTATGTATGTATGTATGTAAATGATATATATACATATATATGGCCATATATGTATATATATATATATATTATATATATATAGAATATATATATACATATATATATATATATATCTATATATATATATATATATATATATATATATATGTAAAATATAATAATATTTATATATATATATATATATATATATATATATAAAAATATATATATAAAGTAAAAAATATATATATATGTTATGTATGTGTGTATGTATGTATGCATGTATGTGCGTATGTATGCATGTATGTATGGATGTATGGATGTATGTATGTATGTATGTATGTATGTATGTATGTATGTATATATGTATATGTATGTATATATGTATATGTATATATATATATATATATATATATATATATATATATATATATATATATATATGTATATATATATGTGTGTGTGTGTGTGTGTGTGTGTGTGTGTGTGTGTGTGTGTGTGTGTGTATGTGTGTGTGTGTGTGTGTGTGTGTATGTCTGTATTCATGTATATATGTATGTAGGTAGGTAGCTATATATGTTTGTATGTTTATATTCATGTAAGTATGCATATATGTATGTATGTATGTATATATATGTATGTATATGTTTGTATGTATATATGTATGCAAGTATGCATTTATGTATGTATGTATAGATGTATCAGTTTGTATGTATATATGTATGCAAGTATGCTTACATATATGTATGTCAGTAAGTATGTATATATACACTTGTGTGCGCGAAACAAAGATGAAGAGAGTAGAAAGAAAAAAACGACGATTACCCCCAAGAGAAAAAGAAGAGAATGAGAAAAGCAAGAAGGAAGACAATGAGGGTCACGTGCGCGGAGCGAATAAAAGTAATAACAGCACATAACCACGCAGGTCACAGAGGTCACGGAGCGAAGCCACGTTAATTAGAGCAGTGACCCTCCGGCCTTCCCCCTCCCTCCCTCCCTCTCCCCTGCTTCTCATCCTCCTCTTCTTCCATCTCCATTTCCGCCTCTTCCTCATTCTGACACTCTTCAACGCCGCTTCATTTCTTCCTCCTTCTCCTCTTCCTTTCTGCTTCTACTTCTTCTCCTCTTTCTCTCTGCTCCTGCTTCTTCTTCTCCTTTTCCTTCTTCTCTTCCTTCTATTTCACCACCTGCTACTGCTCCTCCTTCTCTCCTCCTCAGCCTCGATGTACCAATCTTCTTGTTCTTGTTATTTTCTTAGTCTTCCTCTGTGGTTCTTCCTTTTCCTTCTATTCCACCTCTTTTCCCTTGTCAGACCTCTTTCTTCCTTTTCGTTTTCTTCCCTCCCCATCTTCTTTCCGTTTCAATCTCCTTTTCCTTTTTGTCCTGTTTCTTCTCTTCCTTCTCTTTCTATGCCTATCCCTCTCTTGTCTTTACATTCTTCCTCCTCCTCTTTCCTCTACTTCTCCCTCTTTCTTCCCATTACTCCTCCTCCCTTCCTCCTTCCTCCAATTCCACCTCCTCTTCTCCTACCCATTCCTCCCCCTCCTTTTCATTCACAATTCATGTTCTTCGCCCTACCTTTGCCCTTCCTTCCTTGCTGGCATTCGTATCAAGCGCATTAAGCTTAATAACCCTTAATAAACCTCTATGAGATCTTACGACAGTACTAAAAGCAAGAAATGTCTGTTTGTCTGCTTGTTTGTCTCTCTCCTTCTCACACTTCCCTCTCTATTTTTCTTGATTTTTTCTCTCTCTTTCTTTATCTTAATCTCTCTCTCTCTCTCTCTCTCTTTCTCTCTCTCTCTCTCTCTCTCTCTCTCTCTCTCTCTCTCTCTCTCTCTCTCTCTCTCTCTCTCTCGCCTCCTATACAGTTATGTTTTCCTTTCTACTTCGAAAGATATATGAGGAATCTTATAATTACCTTTTAAGCCGCTCGTATTGCACCAATTCTTTCGTTTAACTTCTTGTGATCGCTAACTATCTCTGGTTAAGTTGTTGGGTGGGAGGCTAACAACTCCTTCTTATTGTATTTT
>NW_028235497.1:5000-12500 GCF_977035675.1 Penaeus japonicus | reverse complement strand
CCCTTTCACCGGAGCACCTTAATGTAATTGGCACCTTTCTTTCATGTCATAAATGTGATTTTCGGGCGCTAATATTAAACCCATTAAGCTCAATCGTCGCTCTTTTGTGAATTTCCCTTCTTCCAACCCCTCCTTCCTCTTTCCCTTCATCTCCTCCTCCCTTCCTTCTTTCTCTTTCCCCTTGCTCTCTGCCTTCCCTATCCCACCTCTCCCGCCCTCTTCCTTAAGTATTTTCTTTATTTTTTTATTTCTCTCCTCCTTCGAATCCGTCCCTCTTCTTCCTCAACATTCATGCCTTCCCCGCCATTCTCCTTTTATTTGTCTCCCCCCCCCCCTTTCTTCTCACTTCCCTTCGTATTCCCTACATTTTATCAAATCTCGGTGTGTTATTAGCTAGAAGGACTTTCGAGAAGGTCCTTCCACCTCCCCTCTGGAACTCAACAAGCTGATTCCCCTCACCTCCCCCCTACCCGACCCTCTAGTTATCCCCCCACCCCCCTCCCCCTCCTCTTCAACCTTCCGGTGACTCTCCACTCCCCTCCTTTCCCTAAGCCTCCTCCTTCACTCCCCAACCCTCTCGTTCACTACCCTCCCTCCCTAACCACTCTTCCCCCCTCCCTCCCTCCTCCTCCCTACCCCTCCCCAACTCTCTCGTCGACTCCCTCTCGCCCTCCCTTCCCCCCTCCCTCCCTCCTCCTCCCTACCCCTCCCCAACTCTCTCGTCGACTATCCACTCCCTCGCCCCTCCCTTCCCCCCCCCTTCCCCCCTCTCCCTCCCTCCTCCTTCACTACCCCCCCAACTCTCCACCGTCCCGACTCCCTCTCCGCCTCTTCGCGATCCGCCCTCCCTTCCCCCCTCCCTCCCTCCTCCTCCCTACCCCTCCCCAACTCTCTCGTCGACTCCCTCTCCCCCCGCCCGAACCTCCCATCCCCCCTCCCTCCAACCTCCGAGCCTCCACTCTCCCACAACCCTCTGGCGTTCACTTAACGACCCCTTCCCTAACCACTCTTCTTTTTCCCCCCCCTCGAAAAGAACTCCCCTCCCTCCTCCTCCCCCTACCCCTCCCCTTCTCCCTCTCAGTTGACTTAAACCGACCTCTAAACCTACCACAACAAACACTTCACCCTACCCACCTCCTACCACCCCCCCCCCCAAATACCCTTTCACCTACCTAACACTTCCCACTTTCTCTCACGCCCTCCCTTTCCCCCCTCCCTCCCTCACTCCTACTCCTCAATAATACCCACTCCCCAACTCTCTCGTTGACTTTCCTTCACGCCCTCATTCGCCCTGGTAGACAGAGAGCGAAAAACCCCCCCCCTCAAGAGTTTCCCTCCTCCTCCCTACCCCTCCCCAACTCTCTCGTTGACTCCCTCTCGCCTCTGCTCGCCCTCCAACTCCCACCCCCCCCCCACTTCCCCCCCTCTCCCTCCTCCTCCCTACCCCTCCCCAACACTCTCTCGTTGACTCCCTCTCGCCCTCCCCCCCCCCTCTCCCCTCCTCCTTCCCTACCCCTCACCCAACTCTCTCTCGTTGACTCCACTCTCCCGCTCCCTTCCCCTCCTCTTCCTTCCCTCCCTCCCCCTCCCTCCCCCTCCCCACCTCTCTCGTTGCCTCCCTCTCGCCCTCCCTTCCCCCCTCCCTCCCTCCTCCTCCCTACCCCTCCCCAACTCTCTCGTTGACTCCCTCTCGCCCTCCCTTCCCCCCTCCCTCCCTCCTCCTCCCTACCCCTCCCCAACTCTCTCGTTGACTCCCTCTCGCCCTCCCTTCCCCCCTCCCTCCCTCCTCCTCCCTACCCCTCCCCAACACTCTCTCGTTGACTCCCTCTCGCTTCTCCTTCGCTCGCCCTCACCCTTACTCTTCCCCCCCCCTCCCTCCCTCACCTCCTCCTCCCGTACCCTCCCCAACTCTCTCGTCCGTTACTCCCCCCTCTAAAGGCCGCGACTCCGACAAGCCCTTCTCCCCGCCGATGGGGATGGACCCCTCCTCCACCCTCCTCAAGACCTCCTCCCTACCCCTCCCCAACTCTCTCGTTGACTCCCTCTCGCTCGCCCCCCCCCTCCCCCCCCCCCCTCCCCTCCCCCCCCCCCCCCCCCCCCTGCCCCCCTCCCCCCCCCCCCCCCCCCCCTCCCCCCCCCTCCTCCCCTCCTCCCTACCCCTCCCCAACTCTCTCGTTGACTCCCTCTCGCCCTCCCTCCCCTCCTCCCTCCCTCTTCCCTCTCACTTCGTGCTGTCGCTGTTCTGGATAAATTGATAACACTCGACTTGTGAAAGATTCTCAGGTTCGCTTAAAAAAAAAAAAAACAAAAAAAAAAAAAAAAAAAAAAAAACGTTAAATGAAACGTGATCTAATTTTCTGAATGACTTGATTCATCAACTGACAGAAGAGGAGGTGGAGTGTAGAAGATAGGGATGTTGGGATGAGGGGAAGGGTGGGGGGTATGTGGGTAGCGGTAGGAGGAGAGGGGCGGGGAGGGGGGGTGCCGGGGGTTTGGAAGAAAGGCTCATGAAAGCTGGTCTGAATTATGCTTATTCTTCTTTTACCTCTCTATCTTTCCTTTTTTTTTTTTTTTTTTTTTTTTTTTTACTTTCTTTCTCAAAATCAGCATCACCACCACCATCATCATCTTCATCCTAATTCTTTCTTCCACATACATATCTTCCTCCATCTCCTCATCACCATCACCGTCGTCATCACAATCATCACAACTTTCTCCCCCTTCCTCCCCCCCTTCCCCCCCCCCCCCGATGACCCAATATAAAGGTGACAGCCCCCCCCCCCCTTACGGTCGCTTCGTTGGATTGCTGTTTATCGCTTCAGACACCAGAGGTCAGATTGGTCGCTATTCTCATGTGTCTCGTTCGGTCGATTCCACTTCATTTTTTCATCCTCTCTATCTCTCTTTCTTTGCTTTCTTTTCTCTCCCTCTCTTTTTTTTTCTCTCCCTTTTTCTTCTCTCTCACCCTCTCTCTCTACCTATCTATCTATTTATCCATCTATCTCTCTGGTGTCTGTCTATCTGTCAGTCTGTTTCTCTCTCTCTCTCTCCTCCCCCGCTCCTCTCTCTCTCTCCTCCATCTCTCTCTCTCCTCTCCTACTCTTCCTCTCCACGCCCGTCTCTCTCTCTCTCTCTCTCTCTCCTACTCCCTATCACTCTCTCCTCCCTCCTCTCCCCCTCAATCTCCTCGGCTCCTCCTCTCGCTCTCTCTCGCTCTCTCTTCCCTCTCATCTCCTCATCTCTCTCCTGCTCCCTCTCTCTCTCTCTCTCTCTCTCTCTCTCTCTCTCTCTCCTTTCTTCCCCCTCCCTCCTAAGACCTCTCTCCCAGTCTCTCACTCCTCTCCCCCTTCTCCCTCCCCCTCTCTCCCCCCCTCTCCTCTCTCTCTCTCCTCCCCTCCCATTCCTCTTCCTTCTCTCCCCCTCTCTCTCTCTCTCTCTCTCTCTCTCTCTCTCTCTTTCTCTCTATTATTCAGCAAGATCATTCAATTTTGATTCAAAGCATCAATGTGATACGACTTTACTTCGGAATGTAGACTATCGTTTAATAAATATCTTATCAGACTATCAGCAATGGCATTAAACAAAATAAGTTGTTGTCATTGTTATTATCTTCATTATCATCATTACTAACATTATTATTATTATTATCATTATTGCTGCTATTCTTGTTATTATATTTGTTGTATTATGTATTGTATTATCATAATTATTGCATTATTATATTTATTGTATTATGGTCATTATTATCATGATCATAATTCTTATTGTTAGTGTTATATTTTATGTAATTGTTATGGTAATTACTATAATCTTCATCGTTATCATTATTATTATTTTTAAATCAACAGCAATTCCTATCATTATCATTACTAAAACAACAACTACTACATTTATCATTATAATCATTATCATTACTACTAATGTTATTATTACTATTATCATTGTTTGCATTGTTGTTGTTTTTGTTTGTTTGTTTGTTTGTTTCAATAGCCTTATGACTACTTCAATCCTATTCCATTCGGATTTCACATCCTATTATTCTTAGATATCATAAAGAGTATTCTAAAATCTCCCAGTTACTCCTCGTCCTCCTCTTTCGGAAACCCCTTTGAAAAACATCACGCCTCGAGAACCCTTCGCAGCCCAACTTCCTTCCGTCCTCTTCAGCCTATCGCTAAACACCGCAGCCCTTGAGTAATGGCAGAAGCGCCCCCTCCCTCCGCCGTGGGACTCCGAACTGACCAGCGATAAGCCACACCTCAGCCTCAAAGTCTCGATCGATATAATAAGACCCTGAAGTCGGAATTCCGTCCTTATACTACCTTTCCCGACGAGTCACGACTGGCCAATATCGTCCATCTCACGAGCGGGTGTAAAAGAGCTACTGCTCCTCCTTCTCCTCCTCCTCCCCCTCCAAGTCTCCTCAAGGGCGACAGCGAGGGTGATATCTGGCGTGGCGGAGGCCGAGATAAGGCCCTCGAGCCACGACAAGGAGGCAGGCGAGAGTCCTCAGGCTGCTGGAGGACCCTTAGGCTGGCTGGCTGCCTTTGCATTGAGGTGCTCCCTGGCATATGAATCTTATCAGGCCCCGCCATCATCTGCCTTTTCATTGGCCTTTTTTATCGTGTTGACAAATTCCCTCCGCGTCTCCCTCTCCCTCCCTCCCTCCCTCCCTGCCTCACCTCCCCTCTCCCTCCTCCTCTTTTCAACACGCGACCCAATAGTTAAGTCACGCCCGGAACACATAGGCTGTCATCGTATATCATTTTTTCTAAAGCGGGGATCTGTATCGGTGTCACGAAATGCCATTAAGCCGAATTTAGAAATGGGACTGACGTATCCGGATTTGATATCAGGTTACGGAATATACACGTTCGATTCGAGCGGCGATAGCAGGCACAAGTATGTGCCTCTGGCACTCAATATTCAGGTCAGTGGCGGCTTACTTGTCTGTCTGTCTGCCTCTCTCTTTAGTGCCTCCCCCCCCCTTCTCTATCCTCACTCTTTCTATGATTGCTTTTGCGTGCGTGTTTCTCTCTCTCTCTCTCTTTCTTTCTCTCTCTCTCTCTTTCTCTCTTTCTCTCTCTCTCTCTCTCTCTCTCTCTCTCTCTCTTTCTCTCTCTCTCTCTCTCTCTCTCTCTCTCTCTCTATTTATCTATATATATATATATATATAATATTACATATATATATATAATATATATATATATATATATATATATATATATATATATATATATATATAATATATAATATTTATTATATATATATATAATATTTATATATATATATATAATATATATAAATGTGTGTGTGTGTGTGTGTGTGTGTGTGATTATATGTTGCACACGTGTGCCCAAGGGTCTGGTAACGCCACTATTCCCATAATGTCCTTCCATTCTAACGAACAGATACAAGTGAATACATTTGCATTAATACTAATGGCCGCTTCGTGTCCCATACCGGCTCACACAACCACTCTTTCTCGTTTCATTTTAAGCCCTTTAAAAATAGCACTTCTTTGTCACTGTTGCAATTCCGTACAGCATTTTTCCTCGTTTTTTTTACGGCACGATCGAATTTCTATATATTTTTTTCCCTGAACCCGGTTTCGTAATGGGAATTTTGTGTGAGTGGAGTCGGACGAGGGGTGAGGAAAGAGAGAGAGAGTGGGAGGAGAGAAGAAAAGAGAGATGAGGAGAGAGAGAGGAGGAGGACACAAACCGAGGGAGGGAGGAGGGCGGAGGAGAGGAGGAGGGAGAGAGGGAGGGGGAGAGGAGGGAGGGAGGAGAAAGAGAGAGAGAGAGAGAGAGTGGAGAACAGAGGAGAGGAGGAGGGGGAGAAAGGAAGGGGGGAGGAGAGAAGATGAGAGAAAGATAGAGTGTGGGGGAGGTGAGAGAGGAAGAATGAGAGCGATCGGAGATGAGAGTGTTATGAGGAAATCCGAATGAGGGAAGAGGAGGACGGGAGGAGCGAGAGACGAGAGGGGAGAGAGAAGCGAAGTTGAGTGGAGAGAGAGGAGCATGAGAGATAGGTAGAGAAAGAGAGAAAGTGGAGAGAGAGAGGAGAGAGAGAGGCGAGGAGGGGGAAGAAGTGTGGAGAAGGAGGAGGAGGGCAGAGATGGAAGAGAGTGATGGACGAGAGAGGGAGGAGAGGAGGGGATGAGATGACGGAGAGAGTGAGGAGAGGGAGGAAGAGGAGGAGAGAAGGGGGAGGAAAGGAGAGAGAGAGAGAGAGAGAGAGAGAGAGAGAGAGAGAGAGAGAGAGAGAGAAAGGTGGGGAAAGTGACAGACAGACAGAAAGACAGACAGACAAAGAAACAGAGAGAGTTTGTAATTGCTACATCCCCATTTTCCCATCTCTTCAATCATCCCTTCTTCCCTCCCTCTCTCCCCCTACACCCCCTCACCCATTCCTTCCCCTCCTACACTCCCCTCTCCTCTCTCCTTCTCCCCCTACTCTCTGTGCGTATTCTCCCCAGTTCATTAGAGCGCCCCACAAAACCCACAGGATTGTCATGACGGCGCCCCCGGGCCTCGTATACAGGCAACACGTCCTGCTGCGCCTCCCAAGGGATAGTGACCCCCCGCCCGGAGGCGCGCCCACATCACTTTCGTGGGCGTGTTAGCGTCACGGGGCGAGGAGGCTGGACGTAAAGAACCCTCCTGGGCGACAGTGGCGCTGAAGGAGGAGGAGGGAGGAGATAGGAAGAGGGAGGAGGAGTCAGAAGGAGGGAGGAGGAGGGAACGAGGAGGAAAGGGAAGGAGAGAGGAGGAGGAAGGAGAGGGAGGAGGAGGGGAAAAGGAACGAAAGGAAGGGAAAAAAAAGGAAGAAGAGGGGGGCGAAAAAGGGGGAGGAAGGAAGAGGACGGAGGAGGGAAGAGGAGGAAAGAGGTGGGAGTAAGAAGAGGGAGGGGAGAGGAGGAAAGAGGAGGGAGGACAGAGGAAGAAGAAGGGGGAAGGAATGGGAAGGAAGGCGAAGGAGAGGGGAGGAGGAGGGGGAAGAGGGAGGAGGAGGAGGGGGAAGGAAAGGGGAGGAGGAGGGAGAAAAGAATGAGAAGGAATGGAAAATTGGATGAACAAGGAGGAAGGAGGAAGGAGGAAGAGGATGGAGGAAGAAGGAAAGGCAAGGAATTGGAAGGACAAGGAAGGAGGAGGAGGGAGGAGAAAGGGCGAAAGGACGAGGGGGAGGAATTGGAAGGAGGAGGAGGGAGAAGGAAGGAGGAGGAAGGAGGAGGAAGGGGGAGGAACAAGTAGAAAAAAGAAGGATGAGGGAGGATGAGGGGTTGGAAGGGGGAAACAGGAGGAGGAAGAAGGAAGAAGGGGAAAGAAGGAGGAGGAAGAAAGAGAAAGGAGGAAGAAGAAATAAAAAAATAGAAAGAAAACGAATGAAAAAAAAGGGAAAGAGTAAGACGGAGAAAGAGGATGACTAAAGAGGGAAGATAAGAAAGAGGGGAAAGAAGGAGCAAGGAAGGAGAGAGAGAGGGGGGGGGGGCACGCC
>NW_028235496.1:0-6021 GCF_977035675.1 Penaeus japonicus | reverse complement strand
TTTCACACATATCACGTTCCGGAATTCGGTTTCCGGTTATTGATATTGTTTATTTACCTAATTTGTGTGCCAATGTCCAGTATCAATTGGCCCTTAATTAGTCGTAGAAGAAGACATTAAGGATAACCGTGAAGCATCATGGTCTTTCAGCGGACAAGACTTGAGACAGGCTGATTTTTCATCAATCGAAATTTATCTCAACGAAACATCCTCGACTGTAAAAGAAAACGATCTAATGTTGGTGTAACCTTATCTAGTGTGTACAGAGTGTAAAGAAAATTGAAAATATCGAAAATACGAGCCATAAGTGTTGGGAAAATTGTGGAAGGAATCCTGTACCACCCAAACCCAAGGAGAAGAATTCACGTTGTCATGTAAGACAAAGACCGTATCAAGTCGTCAAGACAATAGAGCTGACTTAGTGGGACTATGATGTACAATGTACACCCTCAGCTGTTAGAAAAAAAGCTTATAAGTTGGGTTCCCGTGCCATGTAGGCCAAACTAGAGTGCCAAGACTAACGAGGCCATGAGGAAGAAAAGGCTGACTTGGGCCAAGGCACAAGCCACTGGACATCTGATGACTGGGAAAAGGTAAATATGCCATTAAATTTTGCTCTGAAATCGTTGTTTTTCTACACAAATTAATAAAAATTACTATTTCTCTAATATAAATAGCGAATATTTCATGTTTGAATCAAGATTGCTGCATCTAAATTGAAAAAAAAGTCTTTGTTAATTCATGGTTAGATAAACCCATTGGAAGGACTGGGGTTTTACAAAGCTGTAATTGACGTTTGACGTGGAAAAAATCAATTAATTTGTTTTACGTTTGCATCCAGGTCTGTTTTTCTGAGGATCATGATGGAAATATTGAGTGATAGGCGAAAATTCGTGAGGAGGACGTCAAAAGAGAAGGACCCCTGACTGTCAGAAGACTGCAGTTCATATCCTTCCAAAGTCTGAATCAAGACGGTACCTTAATAAATCAACGCCCCGGTATACCCCAATATTCGTGAATGGTTCCCGAAAGAACGGAATAACATGATGACCGGGGCCCCATGTCACACAGCCCGAAGGTTTTAGTCATCTAAAAGATCTTAAGACAAAGTTGCTTGATTGGCCTGGAAATAGGCCCCAGATATGAATCCTATTAACGGTTATGGAAAGACATACAAGATGAAGTCAGCCAAAATTGAATGTTACCAACAGAGTAACAGCTCATCCAGAGGTTGCATTAGATAGAGGTTTGGCACAGAAATCCAGATTTCAGGAACAAGGCACAAGACTACATTAGAAGGCATGCCAAGACGTGTTGAGCAGTTATTAGAGCCCAAAGGAGGTCTCCCGCAATATTCTGAGAGGATATATGTAGAAAGGATTAACAATAAATCATTTGTTCTCCTGTCTTATATAAAATGGACGTCTGTCAGTAATAGTGAATTTTTCTGTTGAATGGCCGATATTGTCGATTTTATTTTCCTAGTAAGTAGATTTATATATAGATATTATATATTTTAATGATATATTTAGTTTTAAGATATTTATAGTTGAGGTTACTTTTATATGTAATATTTTTATTTAAGATAGAGATTTTAGAGATATAATGAGATATATAGATAGTGAGATTTATAATGAGTTATATTGTTAATATTTATAAGTAAGATTTGCATATATTTTAGAATGATTATATATATAGATTTAGATATAGATAGAGTGAGCATGTGTTTGGGTGTTATTTGTGGATATGACTTTTTTATACACAGACACACCAAACACAATCGCACATCACACACACCTCTCTACACACTCACCTCACACTCAGATTTATTTTATTATTTTAGATGATATATAGATATATTAGTTATTTTATAGTTTTTTAAATATCAGATTTATATAGATAAGGTATTATTGATGTATATATAATTTACTTATTAATAGATAGTTACATGTTTATATGGTCATATAGAAAAATAATAAGGTAAATGTATAAATAGATATATTTAGTTGATAGAGTTAGATTAATATATATTGATATTTATATATTTTATATATTTATATGTACATCACAACACACACACACACACACACACAACACAATAGAGATATATATAGAAATATAGAATATATAGATATTGATAGATAAGAGAGATATGTATGTTTAATACTCACATATATTTGATATGTGTGGAGAGTAAAGAGTTAACACAGACACATCTGAGACTGGGAAATAGTATATGTGCTTTTAATTTTGCTGATTTCGTTGTTTTTCGAAACATATTTTTAAAATTAACTATTTCTCTATTATATAAATTACGAAGATGTCATGTTTGATTCAAGATGCTGCTTCTAATTAGAAAAAAAAAAAGTCTTTGTTCCAATTCATGTTTGATGATACCCAACGTGAAGACTCGGGGTTTACAATGCTGTAATTGAAGTTTGAGTGGAAAAAAATCATTTAATTTGTTTTGTTTGCATCCAGGTAAGTTTTTCTGAGAATCAATGATGGAATATTAGTGATAGGCGAAATTTCGTGAGGAGGACGTCTAAAGAGAAGACCACCCTGACTTTCAGAAGACTGCAGTCAAGTTCCCTTCCATTGGTCTGAATCAAGACGGATACCTTAATAAATCAACGCCCGTACCCCCTAATTTCGTGCTTGGGTTTCCCGTCAAGAACGGAATAGTCATGCATGACGGGCCCCTTGTCACACAGCAGAAGAGTTTCTAGTCATCGAAAAGAGCTTAAGATCAAAGTGCTGATCGGCCTGGAATAGCCCAGATATTGAATCCTATTAATGGGTTTATGATAGACTTACTGATAAGTCAGCAAATGGTTCTACCAACTGAGTACAGCTCATCCACAGGCGTTGATAGAGGTTTGGCACAGAGAATTTTCCCGATATGCAGGAACAAGGCACCAGACTACATTAGGAAGCAATGCCAAGAACTGTTGAATCAGTTATTAGAGCCATAGGAGGTCCCACAAAATACTGAGATGATATATGTAGAAAGAATAACAATAAAACTGATTTTCTGTCTAAAAGTTCTTCTGTCAATAATTTTGTGAATAAAGCAGTTTTTGGCCGAATTGTCGATTAATTTTTCCGAGGAACGTATATATATATATATATATAAATTATATATATATTTATATATATATATATATTGATATATTATATATAGATATTTACTTATAAATTTTTATATAATATAAATATATATATTGATTTATAAATATATATATATATATATATATATATATATATATAGATAAATATATATATATATAACATATATATACATGAGATGGCTTATATATTTATATATTATTTACATAATATTTATATATATATAAATTATATATATTTATATAGTAGCAAATATATATTTATATATAAATATATAAATAAATATATAAATATATAAATTATATACATATATATACATATATGCATATATATAATATATATATATATATATATATATATATATATATGATTATATATATACATATATATTATGTATATGTGTGTATATACATATTAAACCCAGACACACACAAACACACGCACACACACACACACACACACAACACACACACACACACACACACACACACATCTATATATCATATATATATATATATTTATATATATATATATATAATATATATTACATATATATATTATATATGTATATATTTATGTATTCTATATATAATATTATATATATTTATATTTACATGTATATATGTACATTATATGTAATGTATATTATATATATATATATATATATATATATAATATATAAATATATCTATATATGTACACACACACACACACACACACACACCACACACACACACACACTATTATATTTATATATATATAAATTATATATATTTATAATATATATGTATGTTATATATACACACATATATATGTATATGTAGTGTATATACATCTATATACACAGACACACACAACACAACACACACACACACACACACGCACACACACACACACACCCCTCACACACATATATATATCATATATTATATATATATATATATATATTATATATATATATAAACACAAACTATATGTATATTTTATGTAAATATATATATATATATATAAATGTATCATATATATATATATATACTATATATATATATACTGTATATATATATATAAATATATATTATATATACCATAATGTATATATTTATAAAATAAATATATAAATATATATATTCTATATATATATATGTATATATCTCAATATATATCATATAATATATATATATATATATATATATATATATATGCACATAATATATATGTGTGTGTGTGTGTGTTTATATTATTGTATGCGTGTGTATAGGTATGTATGTAAGTATATATTATATATGTATATATGTATAAATATATAATATATATATATATATATATATTTATATTTTATATATATTATATATATATATATATTCTATACATACAAAACTGTATATCACATTCATATTCCTATGAATTTTAACATATCTATGAACATCACAAAAAAAAACATTCTTCTCTTTTTGATCCATAACTTGTAATGGAAATTCATACCCTCAGTATTTGCGTGTTGAAATTGCAAAAGAGAGATATTTTGCTGACGAGAACAGGAACTTCTCGACAAGTTTTAAGGGCCATTTTTCATGCACTTCCGTTCTTTGGTTTCCTTTTTTTCTGAAGCCAAATCAAGATGAAAACTGAAAAAAAAAAGTGTTTCTTCCAAGAAGACGCAAATGTAGTCGCGTTAAAGTAGTCGGGATATGTTCATGCAGTTTTGGTTGATGATGTGACTAGGGGGAAGGGATAAAGTTGATGATGGCCCATAAGAATTGTAAGATAGCAAATATGATGTAATAACGATGATAATGATAACAGTAATGATAATCCCCTTAATTATGTGACAATAATGATTAAAATGCTTCATTGATGATAATGATAAGGAAATTTGTAATAAAAATGTCATGATTATAACTGATAAGGTGATAATGACAATAATGATGCTGATGACCGTGATAAAATAATGAGTATAATGACTAAAGGAAGGATAATTTATAACAATAACCATGCTAATGACGATAATAAGATTAATGATGATTAATGATAACGGAATAGAATAGATGTAAAAAACAATGATGATAATGATTCTCGGTAATTCACTATGATGATAACTGATGATGAGGATAATTACAGTAATAACAATACTAATAACAAAACTTAAGATGATAATAAAAGTTATAGTATGGTGATAATGATAATGCTGACAATAATAATAATAATTATAAAATAATGATAGTGATAATGATGATAATTATAATAATGACAATAATTAAAATATGATAATATAGACAGTAATGATGATGTGATAATAATGATGATGATAATGATTATAAACATTATAATGATGCTAATTGTGATAATGCTAGCAAGAATATGAAATAAGAATAAAACACCAACCATGATGGTGAAGATGAGGAAAATGATGATAATGATAATAATAATGATAATGATAGTACTGATGATATTGGTAATGAATAATAATAACAAGAAACAGATCCAAAGTATATCAATAGAATTAGATAAGAAAGGAGAGCGTATGCCTTGAAAGGAGATAAAGAATCATTATGATTTTCTGCAGCATTAAATGGGTACAGTGTGTCTTAACTCTTGAAATCTTTGAAAATGACTGAGTATCTGGGACTAGTAACAAAGAATCTGAGTGCTTGGTAAAAGATAAAGAGATAGATTTATAAAAATAGAGGACCATCGAGGCAGAGATAGAGAAATGGGGATGAGGGAATGTATAGAAAAAAAAAAGAAAAAAAGGGGGACAGAGGCAAAGAGAGTTTACAACAGAAAACAAACATTTGGAGAAATAAAACACGGAAAAATCAATCTAAAAAAAAAGGAAAAGGAAAAGAGAAACAAAATCCAGATAATTACAGAAAAAATAATGACCCCCCCAGA